>NW_028319552.1:517500-643315 GCF_062004578.1 Staurois parvus
GCACCATTGGCAAGACTAAAGCGCTGTCAAAGGACATCAGGGACAAGATTGTAGACCTGCACAAGGCTGGAATGGGCTACGAGACCATCAGCAAGAAGCTTGGTGAGAAGGAGACAACTGTTAGAGCGTTTATTCACAAATGGAAGAAATACAAAATAACCATCAATCGCCCTCGATCTGGAGCTCCATGCAAGGTTTTGCTTCATGGGTTAAGGTTGAGAAAAGTGAGGGATCAGCCCAGAACTACACAGGAGGAGCTTGCGAATGATCTCAAGTCAGATGGGACCACAGCCACCAAACAAATAATTGGTAACACCATATGCTGCCATGGATATAAATCCTGCAGTGCCCACAAGGTTGCTTTCCTCAAGAAGGCACATGTACAGGCCCATCTGAAGTTTGCCAGTGAACATCTAAATGATTCAGAGAAGGATTGGGAGAAAGTGCTGTGGTCAGATGAGACCAAAATTGAGCTCTTTGGCATTAACTCGAATTGCTGTGTTTGGAGGAAGGAAAAATGCTGACTATGACCCTAAGAACACCATCTCTACAGTCAAGCATGGAGGTGGACACATTATGCTTTGGGGCCATTTCTCTGCTAAAGATACATTGGCCGCATTGAGGGGCCAATGAATGGGACCATGTATTGTAAAATCTTGGATTAGAAACTTCTTCCCTCAGCCAGAACACTGAAGATGTGTCGTGTATAGGTCTTCCAGCATGACAATGACCAAAAACATACCGCCGAGGCAACAAAGGAATGGCTCAAGAAGAAGCACATGAAGGTCATGGAGTGGCCTAGCCAATCTCCAGACATTAGTCCTATAGAACATTTATGGAGGGAGCTGAAACTTTGAGTTGCCAAGTGACAGCCAAGAAACCTTAAAGATTTAGAGAAGATCTGTAAAGAAGAGTGGACCAAAATCGCTCCTGAGATGTGTGCAAACCTGGTAACCAATTACAAGAAACGTCTTACATCTGTGCTTGCCAACAAGGGTTTCTCCACCAACTACTAAATCATGTTTTGCTTGGGGATCAAATTTTACTCACTGAGCTGCAACTCAATCTATAGCATTTGTATCATGTGTGTTTTCTGGATTTTTCCTTGATATTCTGTCTCTATCATTTAAAATACACCTATGATAAAAATTATAGACCCTTTATTTCTTTGCAAGTGAGCAAACTTACAAAATCTGCAGGAGATCAAATAATTATTTCCCCACTGTATTTATGACATTTTAGTACTTGGATTTGGATACACCATAATTCATATTAACAGATAATAAATCAGAGTTTTAATTATTTCTTACGACAAAACAATAGAGTCTTACGGAGGAATAAATCCAGAGATTTCAATAACAGGAAACGCTGACTCGTCTTTGACCCACAAGGGTCATCCAAGGACCTGGCAGCTCTGCAGTCAGTAGAAAGCAGTGCAGGTGACTAGAGCCCCCAAGAGCCTTATCAATAGATTAGGGGCCATTAGCAATATCCTAGGCCATTATTCAATAGGTAGCCTGGGGGCAGAACTTTAATTTTCTCTATTTTAAACCTCTCTTTTCCAGTGTGTCCACTGCTGTAATGATTTCCTGTCCTGGATGTAATTTTACGCCTTTTAATATACTCAGAAAATATGGCCAGAGCTGCCTGGAGCATGAGGTGTAATTGTAATATGTAGCTGTCTTCTGCTACGTTGGGGATCTGCGTGAACATTAGTTTCCTATGCGGGAGAGAAAACAAGAGTGAAGGTTTGAGTTAGGTATGTAGTAGGAGATCATGGAGGCAAAAATCTTGCCTGGTGAGTAGGTATCTCAGTGCCCTTGTCAGTTGGTGAGAAGATTGACTTACAGGAAACAGGTGGAGTTAATCATCAACATGTATTTGCTATCCTGCAAATACTGCAGTTGTGCAAATGTAATCCATTGATGCCGGATTTCACAGAGCTTCTCACATGCAGGCTGGGGAGGTCTGCTTCCTGACACCTGTATTGAGTAATTTGCTATTGCTGTATACCCAATCAGATTCAAAATTCCAAGGGAGGTGTCAGTCTAATTGCCAGGACCTGGGTCTTACCCTGCGACCTCTGTTGTGTCTGGCGATGTCTCTTTTTGCAAAGCCACCTAGGATGCTGGACATCTCCCTGGACCAGCTTTTTTCAAGCTTTTCAACACAGAGGAACCCTTATAATAACTTTCCGGTCTCAGGGAACCTCTACTAAAAATTACTATATCTACAACTTATGATACATTAGTATGATGGTTAGTGGGAAGAATGTTCCTTCCACTTGTGGGCATTGGGAAAATTTTCCCCTTAGAGATAGCTAAAAAGATCAATAGTGATAGTGGGAACTTATCTGAGAGGCAGAAATTGCTCATTGCTCAAGGAATCCCAAGCAACCTCAGGAGGAACCTAGTTGAGAAACCCTGCCCTGGACAATTCCTTGAACGATCTTACATAGAACCTTGTTTCTCTTGAACTTTTTGCTCCTCTCATGAACTTCCTATTTTAGCCATACACTTCCTGTTTGCCATATTATTGTGCTCTCTCCAGCTAATATCTTGCTCCTGTCACTCCTGCTGCCATTCATATCTCCACTACCACACATAACCGACCCTTGGCTTGTTCCTTGACTACGCTTCTGCTTGATCCCAACCGGCAACAACTTGTTACCAACTTCTGGCTTCTTCCTTGACTACGCTTCTGCTTGATCCCAACCTGCAACCACTTGTTACCAACCTTTGGCTTGTTCCTTGACTACGCTTCTGCTTGATCCCAACCTTCAACAACTTGTTACCAACCTTTGGCTTGTTCCTTGACTACGCTTCTGCTTGATCCCAACCTGCAACCACTTGTTACCAACCTTTGGCTTGTTCCTTGACTACGCTTCTACTTGATCCCAACCTGCAACAACTTGTTACCAACCTTTGGCTTGTTCCTCGACTACGCTTCTACTTGATCCCAACCTTCAACAACAACTTGATACCAACCTTTGGCTTGTTCCTCGACTACGCTTCTACTTGATCCTAACCTTCAACAACTTGTTACCAACCTTTGGCTTGTTTCTTGACTATACTTCTGCTTGATCCTTACTGTAACCACTTGTTACTGGCCTTGGCTTATTTGCTGACTACGCTTCTGCTTGCTCCCTACCTGCTGTATCTGCCACTGGACCCTTGCTTGCTCATCTCCTGGTGGGGTGATCCTGAGAATTTGATCTGATATTATAATAACACACAACAAAACCCACCTGCATCATCAAGAGCTCTGGTGAACACTGGTTAGTGCTTAGACCCCCTCACCTCAAGTAAGCCTGTGTCATCTTCTAGAGTGACCTGCTTCTGTACTTATCCAGCTGGTCAGTGGGAGCCTCTCTACTGCTATAGCTACTGGTCTCCGAGCCTGAACCTTGACCATGACACCAATAGGTGGTTGTGAGGAACACCTTAGAAGGGGTGAGGCATGGGGTATAGATCCTCATCCATTGGAAATAAAGTCCTTAATGAGGCCAAATACCTTGGATTCACTAGTTCTCCACGAAGTGGAGAACTTCAAAAATGCGGTTCATCCAAACTGAGTAGTCTACAGTTGCACCAGAAAGAATGCCAAATGAGGAATACAAAGTTTAAATTTCCTATCATGGACTAGGCAGTCAGAGGCATAAGGACACAATATAAGGTTCACCAGCATTTTAGTGCCTTTAAAAATAAGCTGGGTTTCTGCTAGGCAGCCATTTAACATAAGCAATGATTCTTAGTGGAGATTTTCATTTGATAAAAGGATTAGAAGAAGGTACGTGCGTATCCTATTTATTTTTCCCCTAGTCTTAATATTGTAATCTTAGGAACAAATCTGTGTGCTTATCTCAGACTCATTGGTCTTTAATTACGGTAGATTGGATCTTGTGTGTGTTCCATTTGTCAGTACTGGTACCGTATCTGTCTTCCCTCAGGCATGGCTTTGAATCCTTTCGGGAAGTAAACTTAACTCCCTCAGCTCACCTGGGTGAAAGTCAGTCACACCGGATGCTTTAGGAGTCAGGAACTCAATTAGTCCTAAATACTCCTATTACCTACCCCACATCCTCAGCTTGTGCTTCTCTATATTAAAACAAATCATCTTGGATTTAACTTAACCTAAATAATTTTTTTTCGATAACATATAATCTCACATTCTCAATCTTTTCCATCTCCATCATAGCCAATCAGCAGTCTGTGACATATTTCAGCCCTGACTACGAAGGGAACTCGCAGGAGGTGACCTTCGATGAAGAAGAAGTGAAGAAGATTTTCTACGGCAGTTTCCACAAGGTGCTTAACATCTTAAATCCCCCCCAACCCCATTTTAAAGTTTCCACTGCATTTTTCTGCTGTATATATTGATGTGTTCAGTTTTAATTTTCCTCTTTCTTCTTCCAGTTGCAAGTGGCAGTGTCTAAAACAAGCATTCAGCTCTATGTGGACTGTCAACTGGTGACTGGAAAGGCAATAAAACCCATGGGAAAGGTGACCACGTTGGGATTTGAGATGTTGGGGAAACTGACCAGAACCAGGGGTCCAAGGAGTGGTTCCTCAGTGGTAAGCAGTAAGAACAGGTCTGGGTCTAGCTTTGTTAGCTGGATATTTCATCGCTGGGTCCTTTTCGGTCACCTCAGAGCTTTGTTTCTACTGAGTCCTTCAAAAATTGGGGGGGGGGATTTTGTCTTACTTTTATCTATAACTGAACATTTCTTTAGTTAAAACCCAGGGGCAGACTGACAACTCATGGGGCCCCTGGGCAATAGGGGATCATGGGGCCCTTGTGTCCTTGTCCAAACTCAAAAAAGTCTATGAAAAAGGTACCAGGGGCATCTCATGGGGCCCCCTACTGACCCCGGGCCCTCGGGCAGTGCCCGAGTTTCCAAATGGTCAGTCCGCCCCTGTTAAAACCCTTGGAAAACCATGTTCTGCTGGGTAGGTCTCCCTTTACTTCCTGTCCTGGAGACTCAATAGAAAGTAAGAGAAAAGCATTAGAAGGTATTTGTTGACTTTCCTAACTCCTGAGTAGACCATTTGCATTTACATACAGATCTACCCCCCCCGGCATAATGTGAAGGTAAGATGATCACAACATTGTTGTACACACCATTTGCAGCGTTCGCTGTTGTGATTCTGACCTTTAAATATGTGTGTATGACCCACTGCCACACCCAGGCAGGAATGTAGCAGATTCTACATTTCTGGCTTCTTCAAAGAACCCAATTACAATAGGAGTTATGGAATATGACTGAAAATTGAGAGGTATGAGCGTAGATCTACAGGGAAATTTTGGTCACTACCCAAGGTTCACAGATGTATAATTCTTACAGTCCACTCCAGACCATTTGTGATAGGGCCTCATCAGAAGTCCTTTGAAGACCCTAGTTGGATGAGGTGTACGATATATCTACACTCCATCTACCTTATCTGCTGAAAGTCAAATGTGTCACCTTCCATGCTTGCCTAGCATAAAAATGAGGGTAGCATGGTGTTCAGTACCACTCCCCCATTCACTCTGCGCAGTGTGGGCTCCATCAGCCCTCATTATCATCACAGGTAGCATTTTCTAGACTAGGATCTTCAAAGGACTTCTGATGAGACCCTATCGAAAATGGCCTGGAGTGAACTGTAAGGATTTATACATTTGTGAACCTTGGGTAGTGACCAAAATTGCCCTGTAGCTCTACGCTCATACCTCTCATTTTTCAACCGTCCAACCGTGTGCATGTTTCTCTTGGCACGGGTTGTCTTTTTTGGCCTATGAGGGGTTAACCATCATCTATTTCATGGTCGCGCCTGCAGAAATTCCTCGCTCTTGTGTTTTGTCACCCCGGTGTCAGCGCCGGCCCCGCCGGCTAACCAGCCGCAAGACAGAGGACCTCATTCTCGTTCGTCATCCAGCTTTATTTAAGAGGAGACATTTTAAATTTGCGATGATCAATGGCTCTCATTTGGAGGAGATTCAGGTTGAGGCTGACTCCGGGCGTCAGGGGAGAATGCAGAAGAAAGTGTCCGTCTCTCTGGAGGGTGTTTAAAGGGAAGAGATATTGTCTCTCTCTATTTATAGCCGCTCGGGTTCGCGGAGAGAGGAGACTGCTGTTGGGCAAACCAAATAATGCCTCGCGCAATCTATGTGTTTGTTTCATTGCCATCCGCAGGGGACACTCGGGGGGTGGGGGAACACGCCGGATGTCCTTAAACACCGCCGTCACATGTCACACTGAGCAGTTAGGTCCCGAAGACTTGATCTAAATGCTTGTCATGCACATGGAGTTGTTTTGTTAAAGGGCCCCCAAGTCTTTCAGGAACATATGGAAAAAAAATTAAATCTTTGAATTTAGAGGGACCCTGTCCGGCTATGGCAACCATCACTGAGGGAGATAAGAGGGGGAAGGTTTACTGCTTAGTCTGGACTGATGTTACCTACAGCCCATAGATTATCAATGGTTTATTCAAACTGCATAAAATCATGGCAAATATGCTGAAAATTTTTATTGATCTGCTGATCGATATTTTAACTTGAAAGTTGAGTTGCAATTAATTTAAATGCCACTTTTGATCGCGCATATTGGATTTTTTTTTTCTTTTACAAAATTGATCAACTTCGTTGGATATCTGATGATATCGATTGAAAATTGGTCACCTGTGAATTCTATTGATTATGCTAAGACTGTAAGCTCTCTCATGAGCGGGTCTCTCCTAACTCTGCTTTATTGAATTGTATTGTAACTGTACTTATTTGTGCAAATGAGAGAAGACGGAGCTGTTGGTTCTATATAATTCCCGAATAATAATATCAATAACAACGATAGTAATAATTATTATATTATTATTTAATCATTTTTATATAATTATCATATTATTATTATTACTATTATTAGTAGTATTATTACTATTATTATAATATTTATTTATATAATTACCATATTATTATTATTATTATATTATTATTGAATTTTTTTATATAATTATCTTATTATTATTACTATTATTATTAGTATTATTACTATTATTATATTATTATTTAATTATTTTTATATAATTATCATATTATTATTATTTTCAACATTATTATTATTATACAGGATTTATATTGCACCAACGGTTTGCTCAGAATTATTATTATTATATTTATTATTATTTAATTATTGTTATATAATTATCATATTATTATTTTCAATATTATTATTATTATCGTATTATTGTTTTTATCATTTTATTATTATCACTTTAAGGCCCCTTTCACATAAGCAAATCAATCGGGTCAGCCTGTCCTTTTTTTCAAGCGGACCCGAATGGACGCTCCATTGCTCTCTATGGAGTGATGGGTGTAAATGGATGTAAACGTTTGTATCTGTTTACACCCACCCTGTCCACTAATAACATATGGATGGGGATCCATTTCCCATCCATCTGGGGGATCGGATCACAGTCGGTTGGAAATGGTCAGGAGGTCTGTTTCCATCCAACAGCCCATAGAAGACAGTGGGCTGTGTCCGCTCTGCATAAGTGGAGTGGACACGGATCTGTTAACCGCTTGCTCAGTGGGCAGATCCCCTGCTAAGCCAGTGGATGCGCTGATGGGTCCACCCTGTGTGAAAGGGGCCTAAGGCTTACCATACCTTATACAATTCAACTGCAAAAGAAAAAAAGAAAAGAAAACATCACAAGTAGCCTGGACTTTTAAGGTGCAGTTTTGATGACACAAATAATATAAAAATGTAAAATAAATATTTTATTATTTTATTATTAACTTTTTTATTATAAATCCTTGCCTACAGAACATGTGAAGAATAAACATATAATCTTACATATGTCCCCATATACAAGTGTCCTATTATTTCCACCGTGCCCTCGTATTTCCATGTATTCAGATTATCTATAGAAATACAATACACATATACATGTAATAAATACAATAAATGATGTCCATGAACCACATGGGAAATGAAACGCCCTGCTGATGCATTTCATACAGTTCATCCACATTAGGAGGAATGGGATGAATGCACAGTGGCTAAGTAGTTAGCACTTTCACCTGGCAATACTGGGGTCGTTGGTTCGAATCTCAACCATGGCACCACCTGCCTGCAGTTTGCATGTTCTCCCCGTGCCTGCGTGGGTTTCCTCCGGGTACTCCGGTTTCCTCCCACACGCCAAAGACATGCTGGTAGGTTAATTGGATCCTGTCTAAATTGGCCCTAGTATGTGTGTGTATGAATGTGAGTTAGGGACCTTAGATTGTACCCCCCTTGAGGGTTAGGGACTGATGTGAATGTACAATATATGTGTAAATTGACGGCGCTATCTAAATACCTAAAAAAAAAATATATATATATATAATTATATAATATAATAATAGACCTCATGTCTGAAATGCTGTAGCCAGCCGGTAATAAAATCATCTCGAAGGGGGGAGCATAGAAGATATACAGTAATTATATACATGCACTATACATATAATTATTACAATAAAAACTATCTATAAACCATCTTATACATTGGGAAATGGAACCCCCCTCTTACGTGTTTCGTCCAAAACCTGTATGCATCCTCATTGCGAGGGATGGTATGAATATTAGAGGTAATAGACCTCATGTCTGAAATGCTGTAGCCAGCCAGTAATAAAATCATTTCCAAGGGGGGAGCATAGAAGATATACAGTAATTATATACATGCACTATACATATAATTAATACAATAAAAACTATCTATAAACCATCTTATTGGGAAATGGAACCCCCCTCTTACGTGTTTCGTCCAATTTCTGTATGCATCCTCATTGCGAGAGATGGTATGAATATTAGAGGTAATAGACCACATGTCTGAAATGCTGTATCTAGCCAGTAATAAAATCATCTCCAAGGGGGGAGCATAGCTTTCTTTGTATTAATTATATGTATAGTGCATGTATATAATCTATGTTCCCCCCTTGGAGATGATTTTATTACCGGCTGGATACAGCATTTCAGACATGTGGTCTATTACCTCTAATATTCATCCCATCCCTGGCAATGATGATGCATACATAAATTGGACGAAATGCGTAAGAGGGGTATTCCATTTCCCAATGTATGAGATGGTTTATATATAGCTTTTATTGTATTAATTATATGTATAGTGCATGTATATAATTATTGTATATCTTCTATGCTCCCCCTTGGAAATGATTTTATTACCGGCTATCTACAGCATTTCAGACATGAGGTCTATTGCCTCTAATATTCATCCCATCACTGGCAATGAGGATGCATACAGAAATTGGACGAAACGCGTAAGAGGGGTGTTCCATTTCCCAATGTATAAGATCGCTTATAGATAATTATATACATGCACTATACATATTATATAATAATAGACCTCATGTCTAAAATGCTGTAGCCAGCCGGTAATAAAATCATCTCTAAGGGGGAGCATAGAAGATATACAGTAATTATATACATGCACTATACATATAATTAATACAATGAAAGCTATCTATAAACCATATCATACATTGGGAAATGGAACCCCCCTCTTACGTGTTTCGTCCAATTGCTGTAGCCACCAGTTAAAAAATATTCTCCAAGAGGAAGATCATAGAAGATATACTGTATCTCTCGCCTCTATCTACCCCCTTGGGGACAATTGTTTTTTTTACAAAAAATGTAAGAACCTTAATCAGCCTTTTGCAGTCCCCTGTACTGCAGAATTCAGACTGGGAATGGGAGAAGAAGAACAAGGAACCAGTCACTTGTGCTGCAGTGCTCATGTGCCAACAAGCAGTGTGCTGTAGGAGAAGAGAGCAGAGTGACAGAGATGAGCTTATCAGTTTGCTGCTTCTTCTTTCACTGTCCAGTCACAGGTTGCAAAGGTACAGGACCTGTACGTGTTACTGAACTGCAGCAGAGAAATTTGGGCCGCCATCCCTGCCAGACAGGGCTGTGCTGTGTGAAAAATAGGACTGGATGGACAGAAGTACAAATCTTTTGGCAGGTGAAACATCCCCCATATACACATTACTGGGAGCTGAGCTTTAAATCACAACTCAATGCACACGCATGGAAGACTCCATATGATGTAAGGCGTTGGGTAAAATAAGTAGCATGCTTGATAGAGATGATATAAAAGAATCCTGAACTGAGAACATACAGCGGGCTGCTCTTGCTGTACCCCGCTTCAGAAAATACTATTTCCCTGGCTGTCAGGATGGTCCTCGTCAGACTCTGGATACTGGGAATGGATGTTTCAATGAAGGCTTTCCCTTGCCAGTCTTCCCATCCGGTTCCACCATGTTGTTGGGAGCTTTTGTTCCAGATGACGGCAAGAGTGCATGCATCGGCCATTTCTTATGGCGTCCATAGGTGGCGAATGGGTTTATTTTCAGCGCAACCAAAAAGCGTCCCTCTCTTCATGTCCTCCTACCAGTACAAACAAGTCACTGGGTTCCCTTTAATAAAACACATTTGGATGGTTTTCTTGTCAGTATGGAAATGAATCAAATGAGGATTTCTCTAAGTGAATGCATGCTGGGACGTGAAGATTCCAGGGAACAGATAGCGATCAGCACTTTATTAGACTTGGCACAGACTATTCATCAAGAAGTGGTATTTTTAGAGCGGAGAAGGGAGCCTGAAGCATGATACTGTGAAATGGAAAGTGAGGTTATTAGTGACATTTTAGGAGGACGTTTGGTGTCATGTGATCCCGTGTGAGATCCGTTACTGTGCTTTAACAGTGGGTGGTAATAGGATGGTAAAATCTATCCACGATGAACAACTCCAGCCAGAGGTGTGATGATGTCCTTTAATTTGTTTATGTACAGGCAGTACATGAATTTTTTATGTACCCATTGTAGGTAATGTGTATATTATGCCTGCCATCCATCCATCACTCTAGTCCTTTTTATGTTTATCATTGTTGAATATTATGACGAAAGAAGCAATTGTTTGCTGAACTCATCACAGCAGTAACTCCATAAGAGATGTCAATCAGACATAGGGTGCCGCAAAGCAAGCATCACCTGCTGTGCTGGCTCTGAGGATCCTTATATATATGGGCAGCACAGTGACTAAATGATTAGCACTTCCGCCTGGCAGTACTGGGGTCGTTGGTTCAAATCCCAACCACGGCACCACCTGCCTGGAGTTTGCATGTTCTCCCTGTGCCTGCGTGGGTTTCCTCCGGGTACTCCGGTTTCCTTCCACACTCCAAAGACATGCTGGTAGGTGAATTGGATCCTGTCTAAATTGTCCCTAGTATGTGTATGAATGTGAGCTAGGGACCTTAGATTGTACGCCCCTTGAGGGTTAGGGACCTTAGATTGTACGCCCCTTGAGGGTTAGGGACCTTAGATTGTACGCCCCTTGAGGGTTAGGGACCTTAGATTGTACGCCCCTTGAGGATTAGGGACCTTAGATTGTACGCCCCTTGAGGGTTAGGGACTGATGTGAATGTACAATATATATGTAAAGTGCTGCGTAAATTGACGGTGCTATAAAAGTACCTGAAATAAATAAAATAAATAAAGAAATAATAATAATTATATATATAAAATGTTTGTTTTACAAACTAACATCAAATACATAAAAAAAAATATAATTTTATTTATTTAATAAGCACCCCATGTTTGCGTCACTTGCTGTGCTGGCTCTAGGAATCCTTTCTTTTATATATATATATATGGATATTTTTTGTTTTACAAATAGGAGGGCCCTGATCCTGGGAGCTTACAATCTAGATATTTGAAATGCTACAATTTTGGCCATATTCAATATATTTAAAAAAAAAAAAAAAAAAAAAAAAAAAAATATATATATATATATATATATATATATATATACACATACTGCATGTTGCATTTTTATTACAAAATATATGAAAAATACTTTTAAAAATGCATTTCAAATATACTGTATGTCTTTAAAAATACAAATCTACATTTTTGGAATGCATTTACAAATATATGTAAAAATATATGTTAAAATGAATTTTTTTATAGGTTGCATGTTGAAATGCGTTTTTTATATATTACAAAATACATGAAAAATATTTTTAAAAATATATATTTTTTAAAATATATTCTTCAGATTTTTTTTAACATATATTTTTACATATATTTGTAAATGCGTTCCAAAAATGTAGATTTGTATTTTTAAAAACATACAGTATATTTGAAATGTACTTTTAAAAATATTTTCATATATCTTGTAATATAAACACATTTCAACATGCAGTGTGTGTGTGTGTGTGTGTATATGTATATATATATATATATTTATATTTAAATATATTTTGAAATGTATTGAATATGGCCAAAATTGTAGTATTTCAAATATATGGCAATATATTTGGGAAGAATATTTTTAAAATATATTTTTCTTCCACGTGGGAAACCACTTTTCATCTTTTTCATGTACAGTACATCCTCAATGTGTCGGATACCATTAATCCTGTCTGTATATACCTTCCAGTTGCAGCTCCAGTCATTCTTGATGGTCTGTGGTTCGACGATTCCTATCGGAGATGGATGCTGTGATGTCCTGGCCAAGGTGAGGAAGATTCTATAGGGGTGCCCGTAGAGGAGCTTCACAGGTTCAATTTAAGGCAGGGTGACTTTAGTGTTAAGATGTAGTAGAGAAGTTAAGTCAGTGTCAGGTTTTAGGGGGTTTGGTTAGGTATTGGGAGGATATGACACCCTAGACTAGCCTTTCTCAACTTTTTCAACACAGAGGAACCCTTGAAATAGGTTTACAGCCTCAGGGAACTCCTGCTAAAAATTACTATCTCTACAACTCATGACACATTAGTGTGATGGTCCTTTACACTTGTGGTCATTGGGAAGAATGGTCCTTACACTTGTGGTCATTGGGAAGAATGCTCCTTACACTTGTGGTCATTGGGAAGAATGCTCCTTACACTTGTGGTCATTGGGAAGAATGCTCCTTACACTTGTGGTCATTGGGAAGAATGGTCCTTACACTTGTGGTCATTGGGAAGAATGGTCCTTACACTTGTGGTCATTGGGAAGAATGGTCCTTACACTTGTGGTCATTGGGAAGAATGCTCCTTACACTTGTGGTCATTGGGAAGAATGGTCCTTACACTTGTGGTCATTGGGAAGAATGCTCCTTACACTTGTGGTCATTGGGAAGAATGCTCCTTACACTTGTGGTCATTGGGAAGAATGCTCCTTACACTTGTGGTCATTGGGAAGAATGGTCCTTACACTTGTGGTCATTGGGAAGAATGGTCCTTACACTTGTGGTCATTGGGAAGAATGCTCCTTACACTTGTGGTCATTGGGAAGAATGGTCCTTACACTTGTGGTCAGTGGGAAGAATGCTCCTTACACTTGTGGTCATTGGGAAGAATGCTCCTTACACTTGTGGTCATTGGGAAGAATGGTCCTTACACTTGTGGTCATTGGGAAGAATGCCCCTTACACTTGTGGTCATTGGGAAGAATTGTCCTTACACTTGTGGTCATTGGGAAGAATGGTCCTTACACATGTGGTCATTGGGAAGAATGCTCCTTACACTTGTGGTCATTGGGAAGAATGACCTCCCTTACAGACAGCTAAAAAGACCAATGGTGTCACTGGGAACTTATCTGAGAGCCAGAAATTGTTAATTGCTCAAGGAACCCCCACCAACCTCAAGAAGAACCCTAAGGTTCCATGGAGACCTTGTTGAGAACCCCTGCCCTAGACTCACCATCTGTCCTCCATCTACTAGGTTGTAAAACAATGAGCGACATTCAATCCACAAGACTGAGGGAATGTTATGGAGAAAAAAAAGAGTGCTGCAAGGGACAGTTCCAGATTGTATTTTTTTGGTTTAGCCCAGAGTTGGGCATTGAGGGTTATGTAATCACAGAGGAGCTTCAGAATTGTGAGTTGTTTTTCAAGTTCCTGCAACTGGAAGCCTAGAATATCTGTGCTGCAGTCCCAGTGCCAAAAACTTACCACCATGCCGTACTTCCTTCTTCACCATTCTGCATATTGATCATGTTCCTTGTCTCCAGACAGCTGTCAGTTTGCTCAGACTGATGAAGAGACAAGGATCCCTCTGTATGTCCCACATGGAAGAAAAATATATTTGAAATATATTTTAAAAATATTCTTCCCAAATATATTGACATATATTTGAAATGCTACAATTTTGGCCATATTCAATATATATATATACTGTATATTGAAATGCAATTTTATTACAAAATATATAAAAAAATATTTTTAAAAATAAATTTCAAATATACTGTATGTCTTTAAAAATACAAATCTACATTTTTGGAATGCATTTACATATATATGTTAAAATGACTTTTGTATATGTTTAAAAAAAAATCTGAAGAATATATTTAAAAAATATATTTAAAAAAAATGTTTTTTCATATATTTTGTAATATATAAAAACACATTTCAACATTAACTATCTATCTATCTATCTATCTATCTATCTATCTATCTATCTATCTTTCTATATATATATAGATATATATATGGGCGGACTGACAACTCATGGGGCCCCCGGGCAATAGGGGATCATGAGGCTCCTGTGTCATTGTCCAAACTCAAAAAAGCCTATGAAAAAGGTACCAGGGGCATCTCATGGGGCCCTCTACTGACCCCGGGTCCTCGGGCATATATATATATTTACTGAAATATATCTTGAAATATATTGAATGTGGCTAAAATTGTAGTATTTCAAATATATGGCAATATATTTGGGAAGAATATTTTTCAAATATATTTCAAATATATTTTTCTTCCATGTGGGTGGCCTGTCCTGTAATCTCCGCAGTGGTTCTGCTGAAAGAAACCCACTGGAGGGAAGATCCTCCAACCTATATACATACGAGGAATTATTTAATAATGTGAAAGTTTCATAATTGACTTCACGAATGCAAAGATCTGAAAACTGTACACACTGAACACACAATTGTGGTTTATATTTTTAGAACTTTTGTATTGTTTGAAAACAACCTGATACTGTAAATGGCTTAAATCACCGGGTTAAAGTGCTCCATTTCTTCTGTTACTTTATGAGTGTGTTGCATTTGTTCCTGACAAGTCCCCAGTGCAGCTCCTTCGTCACTGTTTGTCCTTTTAGAGGGATGAGAACACATGCCCTGCCCCCGCCTCCACCTGTACCTGCACCTCCGATGTCCCGGGGCCACCCGGCCCTCCTGGACTTCAAGTAAGTTTTGAGTTGAGATAATCTAGTACCAGCTATGTTGAAAATGACAATCCTAATGTGTCATGGCTATCTGCATTAGGGGTCATCTCCCCCTTATATCTAAATTCTCAGTTGCAGCTTCCTATTGGATGTTCTCTTTATTGATCTCACTGTGGAAGGCTGAGGTTCCTCCTACTGCAGAAAATGGTCCCTAATAGATAGAAGACCCAGTTATTGCTTACGCCTTGCAACAGAATAATGCTAAAAGCAAAAAAGTGAAGCGCTTACAAAATAATAATGGTAAAAGTATAAAATGTCCTAATATTTGAGTCCCAAGGTGAAATATAAACACCTCAACTGTGTCCAAGAAAAGGAACTTGAATAAAGGTGACACCGTCATAGCCTCTGACAACGTCACTAAATGACGAAATGCGTATGGGTTGAGTTACGGGATGTGTGACGTCATCACACTACAATGCTGTGACTGGTGATTTACTTGGTTGTTATTGTGAGTGTGTTTTAGTATTTTTTATGAAAGCTTTAGCGAAAGACTACACCGTGAGGCTGTCATGCTTGCCTTCTATGTGAGTGATTTACATGGAAGCTGGACATCTTTTTGGGATCACGCGGAGTAAATGCTAAGCAGTCCAGATGAGCCTGTGGGGGATTATTCCTGTTGGAAGCTGTGTGATCTGGAATGTATACTTTACTGTTGTTGTTTAGCCACTCTATAATTTGAGGATCAATATACTCTGGTAAGAGGCTCTGTGTATTCCCGCGTGATGCTGTGGATGCCCTATATTCACGTTCATTTTCTTGGGCACAGTTGAGGTGTTCATATTCCACTTTGGACTCAAATATTTTATACTTTGATTGTTTGCTTTTATCATTATTATTTTGCAAATTAATCACTTTATTTTATGTCAGTTATTTGGATTTCTTTGCCAAACAGATTGCGTGAGCTGCTATTTTTGTGATATCCATGCGTGGGTGTTTTTTAAATAATTCTTTATTATTTCTACTTGCAGGGGCCACCAGGACCTCGAGGGTCCAAAGGAGAGCAGGGCGAGCCAGGACCAGTGGTATGTACTAGTGTTTTGTGCCAAGCATATCATATTGTTAGGAATTACTCATTTTTGAAGGAAAGGGGGTCTTCTAACACATAAGCCACCTCTGGGTTCTGAGTCTCTTTTGTTGTGGGACCCACGGGTAGCTAAAGTGCCTCTGACCACCAGTATTTGTATTTGTTTTTTTGGGTGAGGTTTAAAGTGCTAATAGCCACCAATAATTGTAGGATTTGTTTTTGGAGGGGGAAGGTTTAACATGCCACTGACAACCAGTGATTGCGAGATTTGTATTGCTTTTTTAATAGTAGTGGTGGCGTGGGGGGATAAAGTGCCTCTGACCATCAGTAGTTGTAAGATTCTTTTTTTGGGTGGTTTAAAGTGCCAATGACCTCCAATCATTGTGAGTTTTTTGTCTAAGATTATGGGGGTTGGGGATAAAGTGCCTCTGACCACCAGTATTTGTATTTGTTTTTTTGATGAGGTTTAAATTGCTAATAGCCACCAATAATTGTATGATTTGTTTTTGGATGGGAAGGTGAGGTTGGATAAAGTGCCTCTGACCACCAGTATTTGTTTTTTGGGAGGATTAAAGTGCCACTGGCCACCACTCATTGTAAGATTTGTTTTTTGGAGGGGAAGGTTTAAAGATGGTGGTGTTCTGGGGAGGTGGGGTGGGGTGAAGTGCCTCTGACCACCAGTATTTGTATTTGTTTTTTGGGGAGGTTTAAAGTGCTAATAGCCTCCAAAAACAAATCCTACAATTATTCAAGTGCTAATAGCCATGAATAATTGTAGGATTTGTTTTTGGAGGGGAAGGTTTAACATGCCTCTGACAACCAATGATTGTGAGATTTTTTTTTTCCATAGTGGTGGTGGGGTTGGGGGTTGGATAAAGTGCCTCTGACCATCAGTAGTTGTAAGATTCTTTTTTTGGGTGGTTTAAAGTGCCAATGACCTCCAATCATTGTGAGTTTTTTTTCTAAGATTATGGGGGTTGGGGATAAAGTGCCTCTGACCACCAGTATTTGTATTTGTTTTTTTGATGAGGTTTAAATTGCTAATAGCCACCAATAATTGTATGATTTGTTTTTGGATGGGAAGGTGAGGTTGGATAAAGTGCCTCTGACCACCAGTATTTGTTTTTTGGGAGGATTAAAGTGCCACTGGCCACCACTCATTGTAAGATTTGTTTTTTGGAGGGGAAGGTTTAAAGATGGTGGTGTTCTGGGGAGGTGGGGTGGGGTGAAGTGCCTCTGACCACCAGTATTTGTATTTGTTTTTTGGGAAGGTTTAAAGTGCTAATAGCCTCCAAAAACAAATCCTACAATTATTCAAGTGCTAATAGCCATGAATAATTGTAGGATTTGTTTTTGGAGGGGAAGGTTTAACATGCCTCTGACAACCAATGAT
The DNA here is from genome assembly GCF_062004578.1 of Staurois parvus. Classification (NCBI taxonomy): domain Eukaryota; kingdom Metazoa; phylum Chordata; class Amphibia; order Anura; family Ranidae; genus Staurois; species Staurois parvus. The sequence goes on from NW_028319552.1 coordinate 535,150, forward strand.
TGTGAGATTTTTTTTTTCCATAGTGGTGGTGGGGTTGGGGGTTGGATAAAGTGCCTCTGACCATCAGTAGTTGTAAGATTCTTTTTTTGGGTGGTTTAAAGTGCCAATGACCTCCAATCATTGTGAGTTTTTTCTAAGATTATGGGGGTTGGGGTTAAAGTGTCTCTGACCACCAGTATTTGTATTTGTTTTTTTGGGGAGGTTTAAAGTGCTAATAGCCACCAATAATTGTATGATTTGTTTTTGGATGGGAAGGTTTAAAGATGGTGGTGTTCTGGGGAGGTGGGGTGGGTTAAAGTGTCTCCGACCACCAGTATTTGTTTTTTGGGAGGATTAAAGTGCCACTGGCCACCACTCATTGTAAGATTTGTTTTTTTGAGGGGAAGGTTTAAAGATGGTGGTGTTCTGGGGGGGGGGGGTAAAGTGCCTCTGACCATCAGTATTTGTATTTGTTTTTTGGGGAGGTTTAAAGTGCTAATAGCCACCAATAATTGTATGATTTGTTTTTGGAGGGGGAAGGTTTAACATGCCACTGACAACCAATGATTGTGAGATTTTTTTTTTCTATAGTGGTGGTGGGGTTGGGGGTTGGATAAAGTGCCTCTGACCATCAGTAGTTGTAAGATTCTTTTTTTGGGTGGTTTAAAGTGCCAATGACCTCCAATCATTGTGAGTTTTTTCTAAGATTATGGGGGTTGGGGTTAAAGTGTCTCTGACCACCAGTATTTGTATTTGTTTTTTTGGGGAGGTTTAAAGTGCTAATAGCCACCAATAATTGTATGATTTTGTTTTTGGAGGGGAAGGTTTAAAGATGGTGGTGTTCTGGGGAGGTGGGATAAAGTGCCTCTGACCACCAGTATTTGTATTTGTTTTTTGGGGAGATTTAAAGTGCTAATAGCCACCAATAATTGAATGATTTGTTTTTGGAGGGGGAAGGTTGAACATGCCACTGACAACCAATGATTGTGAGAATTTTTTATTACTTTTTTTAATAGTGGTGGTGGGGTGGGGGGAGGGGAATAAAGTGCCTCTGACCATCAGTAGTTGTAAGATTCTTTTTTGGGTGGTTTAAAGTGACAATGACCTCCAATCATTGTGAGTTTTTTCTAAGATTATGGGGTTGGGGTTAAAGTGTCTCTGACCACCAGTATTTGGATTTGTTTTTTGGGGAGGTTTAAAGCGCTAATAGCCACCAATAATTGTATGATTTGTTTTTGGAGGGGAAGGTTTAAAGATGGTGGTGTTCTGGGGAGGTGGGGTGGGTTAAAGTGCCTCTGACCACCAGTATTGGTATTTGTTTTTTGGGGAGGTTTAAAGTGCTAATAGCCACCAATAATTGTATGATTTGTTTTTGGAGGGGGAAGTGCCTCTGACCACCAGTATTTGCAAAATACTTTTTTTTCAGGTTTTTTTTTTTTTAAAGTAAGGAAATGAAATGTAATTGTAAGCAATCCCGAATTTCTGGTCTTAGTAAAAAATAAAACGCCCAATGGTTGTCAAATACCACCAAAAAAGCCATGTGCCTGTTAATGTGGCACTAAAACATGGCCTGGTAATGAAGGGGGATCGCAGACTCGTAGTTAAGTGATTAGAAGGTTGATCACAGCTGGTGCCGAGGAACGTGGTAGAGTAACTCTCCATGGGCGGTAGTTCTGCCAAATTGCACTCCAAACACGCACAATAACAGGACTGCTGCGGCTCGCAGACGCGGCTGCGTTCTCAGGTATTTGTGGCGCACCACGGAGGTATTTTTATCTCTCTTATCACGCTTCTTGCTGCGCGGGGGTCTGCGCTCAGGGACTTTGCCGAGACCATCTCTTCCTCTCCCACCTGCTGCAAATCAACGCTTGCCACTTTGGGGAGAGAACTGCGAATTGATGCAATCAGCGGGATTGCAGAGCTGCCATGGGATGCTGATGAAATGGTAAACAGGAATATCAGTATAATTCAGGATATTTCTGACTCTCCCAACATCTCTAGAGTTCTCTAGGATTTGTGTTTTTTCTTTTTTTTTTTTAGGGAGAACAAGGCGTGTCCGGACAGGTGGGTCCAGATGGTAGCGGCGGACGCACGGGCTCCCCTGGCCTTCGCGGGATGACGGTTACCGGTCCAATGGTACAGTGACCTTTTTTTAAATTTTTTTTTTTTTTTTTTAGGGTCCTTGTTGGCTATCTTCGATTCCCAGTGTGAGATGTTGGGAGAGGACAAAAGGTTGGCTCAATCCCTCCTCTGACTACAGAACACCTACTTTATGATATGACAGAGGAGTTCTATAATGAAAACACACTTCCGGTCCTCGGGTGACAACACTGTTCCTCCATCGAGTTCAATAAGAATGCGCTGTCACCCTAGGACAGGAAGTGTTGTTAGGCTTTGCCCACTCTTGTTGCATTGTGGGAACGCATGCTTTCCCGCAACAAGCAAAAACGCGGTGCTTTTTTAACCGCTTAAGGACCGCCCTATAGCAGACATACTGCAGAATTAAGTGTGTATATATACCGGAGCTGGAGGGGCGGCTGCCCTGGGCGCAGAGGTCTGCTATATGGATGGGGGCACCAGTGAGCTCCTTCCGATACAAGGCCAGGGGCGGACTGACAACTCATGGGGCCCCCGGGCAATAGGGGATCATGGGGCCCCTGTGTCCTTGCCCAAACTCAAAAAAGCCTATGAAAAAGGTACCAGGGGCATCTCATGGGGCCCCCTACTGACCCCGGGCCCTCAATAGGGGATCATGGGGCCCCTGTGTCCTTGCCCAAACTCAAAAAAGCCTATGAAAAAGGTACCAGGGGCATCTCGTGGGGCCCCCTACTGACCCCGGGCCCTCAATAGGGGATCATGGGGCCCCTGTGTCCTTGCCCAAGCTCAAAAAAGCCTATGAAAAAGGTACCAGGGGCATCTCATGGGTACCCCTACTGTCCCCGGGGCCCCATGGTCAGTCCACCCCTGTGTGTGTGTGTGTGTGTGTGTGTATATATATATATATATATATATATCTCTATATATATATATATATACACACACACGTAATTTTGCATTTCCAGGTAGGGGATGCTATTAAGACGGGGGACAGGGTGGACATTTTTCCTCAAGCGAACGAATATCTATCAATGAAAGTGGTTTTCATTCAGTAAAGTCCATTTGTTCGAAACTCGAATGTTAAAATCCACATCGAATGTACTGGGAATGTTCATACACACATTTGAAAATCTTCTAGTGCACAACCAGCTTTATGATTAGAAAGTCAAAAAACGTTCTTAAATTGAGGAATTTGGAATGAAATTCTATGAGTGTATAGCCAGCTTAAGGACATCTTAGGACTCCCATCGCCTGGCAAGCTACAATGTATTAAATTTTCCTCCTTGGGTTTAGAAACGGCTTAATGAAAGCTGCAGATTTATTAATAAAAAAACAACTTAGGAGATGATATTAATATGTGAAAGCTTTTATGAGATTTTGCTGATTGGGTTTAAATACTTTAATATATTCATCAAAAAAGTCCTTTTTATTAGCGTATTAGATGATGGATGAAAACAGGATTAGACTAGAGGATTATGGGGGAGGTGTCCTTCAGATGTCGTCCCTTCTTTGTTAGGATCTCCTGAGTCGTGGTATCTGGGTGGCATTTATTTATTGGTGTCTTCTCATGTTTTAGGGACCCCCAGGGATGAAGGGTGAAAAGGGTGACATTGGAAGTCCAGGACTACAGGTAAAAGAATGGAATGTCTTTCCATGGCTGTGTGCACAATGACGTGCTGATGGTCACGTGACCGATGTTGGACGAGAAGTGGCATCCTTGAGCTGGGAGCTCTGAACGTCGGGTGATGCTGCCTTCAACCTGGGCATTGGAATGTATTCCTTCCACACCATACTGTGATACTTTGACTAGAGCTACCGGGGGGGATTTGTAGTAGTTCACTCATGCTACTAAAATCAGTAGTAGTGACTAAACACTGGGGGGTGTATTTTAAAAAAAAATATGCAGAGCTCCTCATCCAGTGAATTTGACGCTACATTGGTTCTGTGGGGCACAATCACATGTTCTTCTATTTCCTTTACAGGTCAAATATTAAAAAATAAAAAGTGGAGTGTTTCCAGGAAAATACCACATTGTGGCCAGTAGATGGAGCTGAGGATCATAGGAAAAAGGATGCTCCTCAACTCCATCTAGCGGCCGTAATGTGGTATTTTCCCAGACCCACTCTATGAATGAATAACATTCAACCCGTGGAGGAAATAGAAGGAGAACATTCGATTTTGTCCCATTTGCACACAAAGGATGAACCAGCAGTTTTGCTGGATAAAAAGTTATGCATTCTTATTTATTTTTTAGAAATACACCCCTAAGAGTAAGAGTGGCTAAAGATCCAGGTATTCATAATATTACCCATCAGTTTGAACCATTATTTGTGGCAGGGGTGCAGGTGTTCAATATTGTAGCCAGGAGGTTGAACCATTACACGTGGCTGGAGATGCAGGTATTCACTACATTACCCATCAGTTTATACCATTGCTTGTGGCAGGGGTGCAGGTATTCAATATTGCAGCCAGGAGGTTGAACCATTACATGTGGCTGGAGATCCAGGTATTCACTGTATTACCCATCAGTTTATACCATTGCTTGTGGCAGGGGTGCAGGTATTCAATATTTAAGCCAGGAGGTTGAACCATTACACGTGGCTGGAGATGCAGGTATTCCCTATATTACCCATCAGTTTGAACCATTATTTGTGGCAGGGGTGCAGGTATTCAATATTGTAGCCAGGAGGTTGAACCATTACACGTGGCTGGAGATGCAGGTATTCAATATATGACCTATCAATTTGAACCATTGCGTGTGGCAGGGGTGCAGGCATTCAACCCAGCTGACCCCTGGCTGATTACCCACTGTGGCTGGAGGACTGCGACATTTCAAGGGTCCTCAGGAAGGTGGGTACGGTGCCTCCTCTTTTACAGGGCCAGTCTTTTCTGTTGCAAGGTCTGTTTAAGCTGAATGATGACGTATTTTTCTGAAAAGGAATCGGATAAGATGAAAACATGCAAGCTGCAGCTGTTGATTTCTCACTGCCATTCTTCAAGCGACTCTGTAGCTGTGTAAAAAGTGCAGCTAAGCCGGACCTGCAGTAGAAGAGGGTAGGTACTTACCTGTCCTGCCTCCCACCTCAAGAGCTACAGCTGCATTTATACCTTTTAAATTTGACACTTCCAGGAGTGTCAGGGGCCTGTGTCCCCCGCTGCATGCTGTGGTTCCTTCCGCTGTCTTCTATGTCACCACTGTTGTAAGGGCAAGTGAGAGGAACCACAGCATAGAGCAGGGGGACTAGGCATTATGTTCTGCTGGAGTGAAGTTTGAAGGGACAGGTGAATGTAAACCCCCTTCTATTGCAGATCCTGCTTAACAGATGGGTTAGGGATCTTGACTTCCCTGTCTGCCTGCTTGTTCCAGGTCATTGACCTACTATTAAAGTATTACTAAACCCCGGACCCTGCATTCACTATATCCGGTCTCCCCGGACCCTGCATTCACTATATTCGGTCTCTCAGGACCCAGCATTCACTATATCCGGTCCCCCAAACCCTGCATTCACTATATCTGGTCTCCCCGGACCCTGCATTCACTATATCTGCTCTCCCCGGACCCCGCATTCACTATATCTGGTCTCCCCGGACCCTGCATTCACTATATCTGGTCTCCCCGGACCCTGCATTCACTATATCTGGTCTCCCCGGACCCTGCATTCACTATATCTGGTCTCCCCAGACCCTGCATTCACTATATCTGCTTTCCCTGGACCCTGCATTCACTATATCCGGTCTCCTCGGACCCTGCATTCACTATATCTGGTCTCCCCGGACCCTGCATTCACTGTATTCGGTTTCCCCGGACCCTGCATTCACTGTATCTTGTCTCCCAGACCCTGCATTCACTATATTCGGTCTCCCAGACCCCGCATTCACTATATCTGCTCTCCCTGAACCCAGCATTCACTATATCTGTTCTCCCCGGACCCTGCATTCACTATATCCGGTCTCCCTGGACCCTGCATTCACTATATCTGTTCTCCCCAGACCCCGCATTCACTATATCTGGTCTCCCCAGACCCTGCATTCACTATATCTGCTTTCCCTGGACCCTGCATTCGCTATATCCGGTCTCCTCGGACCCCGCATTCACTATATCCGGTCTCCCCGGACCTCGCATTCACTATATCTGGTCTCCCCGGACCCCGCATTCACTATATCTGGTCTCACCGCACCCTGCATTCACTATATCTGGTCTCCCCGGACCCTGCATTCACTATATCTGGTCTCCCCGGACCCTGCATTCACTATATCTGGTCTCTCTGGACCCTGCATTCACTATATCTGGTCTCTCCGGACCCTGCATTCACTATATCTGGTCTCTCCGGACCCTGCATTCACTATATCTGGTCTCCCCAGACCCTGCATTCACTATATCTGCTTTCCCTGGACCCTGCATTCACTATATCCGGTCTCCTCGGACCCTGCATTCACTATATCTGGTCTCCCCGGACCCTGCATTCACTATATCTTGTCTCCCAGACCCTGCATTCACTATATTCGGTCTCCCAGACCCCGCATTCACTATATCTGCTCTCCCTGAACCCAGCATTCACTATATCTGTTCTCCCCAGACCCTGCATTCACTATATCCGGTCTCCCAGGACCCTGCATTCACTATATCTGTTCTCCCCGGACCCCGCATTCACTATATCCGGTCTCCCAGGACCCTGCATTCACTATATCTGTTCTCCCCGGACCCTGCATTCACTATATCCAGTCTCCCAGGACCCTGCATTCACTATATCTGCTCTCCCCGGACCCTGCATTCACTATATCTGGTCTCCCCTGGACCCTGCATTCACTATATCCGGTCTCCCCGGACCCTGCATTCACTATATTTGCTCTCTCCAGACCCTGCATTCACTATATGCGCTCTCCCCGGACCCTGTATTCACTATATGCGCTCTCCCCGGACCCTGCATTCACTATATCCGGTCTCCCAGGACCCTGCATTCACTATATCTGTTCTCCCCGGACCCTGCATTCACTATATCCAGTCTCCCAGGACCCTGCATTCACTATATCTGCTCTCCCCGGACCCTGCATTCACTATATCTGGTCTCCCCTGGACCCTGCATTCACTATATCCGGTCTCCCCGGACCCTGCATTCACTATATTTGCTCTCTCCAGACCCTGTATTCACTATATGCGCTCTCCCCGGACCCTGCATTCACTATATCTGGTCCCCCACAATACATAGAACATGGAAATGCAATTATTTTAGTAAATATAAACTGCTAAGTACGTTTCCTCATCAGCAGTATATAGCAGTCTTGTGACTTCAGCAGTGCACTGGTTAAAGCTTTTAGGAGGAGTTTTCTTTCTGCTCTAGGAGAATGCAGAACCCCTGACCTCTGTCTGGACAGTGCTGATTGGCCCTGTGCTGATCACATGAACTCTCCCAAGAAAAAAAAAAACCTCTCTAGCAATACATACTAAACTGAGAATGTGCAGAAGGGCTACAGGCTCAGTCTGTCTTATCAGCGTGGACATTTGAACAAGAGGAGGGGCAGAGAAGACAGGATCAAACAGCCTTTTCACACAATGCAGAGGATTAACCCCTTGGGTTCCACAGTGAGTATAACAAGCATGCTGTACTGCATCTACAGACTGATTGTACTGTCGTGGGTTCAGTAACACTTTAAGTAATCAAGATGACGATGGTTCCAAAATGTAGGAAAATTGTAATCTGCTTTGATTCTGATTGCTGTTCTTTGATCTTGCTGTCTTGTTGCAGCCCTAATCATACTCTCTGTTACTTAGGGTCTCCCGGGCCCCGAGGGGAAGGCAGGAAAGGATGGGACCATGGGACCCAAGGTAGGAGTGTTGGTCCATTAGTAGAAGGTGTGGATGTATGTGTGAGCTGAGCTGTGATGGGATATAAATCTGTGGGTGTGGGGTGACGTTCACACCTCCCTCTATGTATAGATCCCTCTATGTATAGATACAGTGCTTCTATTTATTAGGTGTGGTTACACTTCATTCCCTGACATGCCGTTTTCTGGTCTGTCCTCGATATCCCCGCCGGCGGCTGGGCGGTACCATAGATGACGGATCGAGAGCTCTGACTTTCTGATCTGCACACTCGTTCCAGAGCTCAACAGTACCGACACAGCCAGGCACCAGGCATTTTCAGAAGGAGCTGAGCAATGGCTGCCCCAGCAGCAGAGATATTTCATTTTAGGTGGAGCAGGGAATGGTTAGGGCCTGACTGTGGTCTGTGTCCATCCAAGCTGAGGAGACATCCCCAGGATATGCGGCTGCGAACTGTGTGCCAAAAGGGGTCAGGAGCATGTGGTGTACACAGTGCAGAAGTCAGGTGTGTATAATGTGCTGAGCACAGGGGTCAGGGGTATTTAATGTACACAGTGCAGGGGTCAGGAGTATGCTATATACACCGTGCAGGGGTAAGGAGTATGAAATATACACAGTAAACAGCGCAGGGGCCAGGAGCATGTGGTGTACACAGTGCAGAAGTTAGGAGTGTATAATGTGCTGAGCACAGGGGTCAGATGTATTTAATGTACATAGTGAAGAGGTCAGGAGTATGCAATATACACAGTGCAGGGGTCAGGAGTATGCAATGTACACAGTGCAGGGGTCAGGAGTATGCAATGTACACAGTGCAGGGGTCAGGAGTATGCAATGTACACAGTGCAGGGGTCAGGAGTATGCAATGTACACAGTGCATGGGTCAGTAGTATGTAGTGTACACAGATCAGGAGTCAGGTGTGTGTAATATGCTGAGTACAGGGGTCAGGTGTATGTAGTGTACAGAGTGCAGTGGTCAAAAGTATGCAGTATACACAGTGCAGGGGTCGGGAGTATGCAGTGTACACAGTGCAGGGGTCAGGAGTATGCAGTGTACACAGTGCAGGGGTCAGGAGTATGCAATGTACACATCACAGGGATCAGGAGTATGCAGCGTACACAGTCCAAGGGTCAGGAGTATGCAATGTACACAGTCCAGGGGTCAGGAGTATGCAATGTACACATCGCAGGGGTCAGGAGTATGCAGTGTACACAGTCCAGGGGTCAGGAGTATGCATTGTACACATTGCAGGGGTCAGGAGTATGTAGTGTTCACAGTTCAGGAGTCAGGTGTGTGTAATATGCTGAGTACAGGGATCAGGTGTATGTAGTGTACACAGTGCAGTGGTCAAAAGTATGCAATATACACAGTGCATTGTACCCAGTGAAGAGGTCAGGTGTATGTAATGTATGCAGTGTATGAGTCAGGTGTGTGTGTTGTACCAAGTACAGCAGTCAGGTGTATGCAATGTACACACTTCAGGGATCAAGAGTGTGTAATGTTCACAGTGCAGAAGTCAGGTGTATGTATTGTACACAATTCAGGGTTCAGGAATATGTAATGCACACAGTGTGGGGGTGTCATGTACTGAGTACAAGGATCAGGTGTATGTAATGCTCACAGTGCAGGGGTCCAGAGTATGTATTGTACACACTTCAGGGGTCAGGAGTATGTAATCTACACAGTACAGAGGCCAGGAGTATGTAATGTTCACAGTGCAGGGGTCACGTGTATGTATTGTACAAACATCAGGGGTCAGGAATATGTAATGTACACAGTGCAGGGGTCACGTGTATGTATTGTACAAACATCAGGGGTCAGGAATATGTAATGTACACAGTGCAGGGGTCAAGTGTATGTAATGTACAGAGAAGAGGGATCAGGAGTGGTAATGGACAGGGCTCAGGTGTAAGTAATGTACACAGTGCAGGGGTCTGCAGTAGCCCAGTGCACAGCACCCTCTATGATGTGATGAGCCATACCTTGTACTAGCAGAAGAAAGCTAGCAGTAGGATCCATAGATCAAGAAAGGGGAGATAATTTGGGCACAGGAGCTCCTGCTGTCAGCTGGGGGCCCAGCTCTCTAAGGAGGAGAAAAGAAGCTCCAGCTGTGATTGGACAAGTGAGCAACACACACAGACTTGCATCCGCACCACTAATCCTCTCCTCCCTCAATTGGAGGCTGGTGGACAGGGCTTGGACACTCTCATTCCCTGAAGTTTTCAGTTGGATCTCTAGGCCACCATTATTTTGATAGGGCTGGGGCCCCTTATGAAGCTTCACTGAGGCCAATCACAGGCAACCTTAGGTCCCCTCGGGTCAGCAGGGGGCCTGGACCTGGTACACAAGGGCTGCTGTGGCTGTGCCCCCCTACACACCTTTTTCGTAAAGTGGGGAAGACTTAGAGCCTATGACATTGATTGAATGCTGTAGTGACCACCACGCTCCCCATTTCTTGAACTGGTGTCCAGAGGCGGACTGACCATTTGGAAACTCAGGCACTGCCCGAGGGCCCGGGGTCAGTAGGGGGCCCCATGAGATGCCCCTGGTACCTTTTTCATAGGCTCTTTTGAGTTTGGGCAAGGACACAGGGGCCCCATGATCCCCTATTGCCCGGGGGCCCCATGAGTTGTCAGTCCGCCCCTGCTGGTGTCACAGGGACAGGAAGTAAGTGAAAATTTCCCAGTGGGGGGGTCACAGACAGAAACAATCATTTTGCAGAATGGATAAAAAATTTTTTATAACGATCAGTGAATTTTCTTTCCTTTGTTTCATGCCTCAGAAGATGTCTTGTGGCCAAACGTGCCCAGAACCCAGATTCTTCCCCTGCTAAAATGTTCACAGAATATATTTGGCGCTGTTACCAAGCAGCGACCTATAAATAGCTGCCACTCTTATCGAAGTGTTTCTCCGGCGGAAGAGATCAATACCCAGCCAGAGTGACAACGGTGTCCGATACGTATCTGCTCTTGTATAGCGGACCCCATTGCAGGCACGTAGCCCAGTCCACAAGGAATGCAGATGTTCCCCTAGATCCTCATTCCTGCACTCTCGCTAATGACACCGGCACAGACTTTTTTACATTTTTTTTATTTTTTTGAAGCTTCCCCCCCCCCTGTCCTGCGCTTTTCCAAATTGTCATCGCTCGCAGCCTGACTCTCTGACATCTCATTATACATCTCCGAGTTAGCAGACAAATGTGACCTTTTAATATTCACTTGTATTGGGCTTCCTGCTGAGAACAGCAGTCGGCATCTCAATAAATCATTCTTAGCCGCGAACTTGCTACGGATAAAAAGTAGCCGCACGCGGTTCAGGGCTTATGTAATGACGCGGGGACCCGTTTTTTAAAACTGCCTGGAAATCGTCTGCATTCCTGAAAAAAAACGCGACAAGAAAAAGATGGCGGTGCACTTCTCGCCCTTGTTAATTCATGCGATGGCTTCTGCCTGGAGGGACACTCCATAGGATGTACAGGAGAAAAAAATACTCTTCCAACCCTTTCATGTCACTTTCTTACAAACTCACATAAGGAAGATAAGGGAAGAAGGGAAAGAAGGAGTTAAAAAAAAGAACTTGCATTACCTACCACTCAAACTCAAAGAAGAAACTAAGAGAAGAAGGGAAAGAAGGAGTTAAAAGAAGAGTTTGCATCACCTAAGGATTAATAATGTGTTCAACTTTAATGACATTGGGATAGCCGCGCTCACTATGTGTAATCTGCACGACTGAGATGTCCATTTATTATCCTGAGCAGGGGCGGACTGATAACTCATGGGGCCCCCGGGCAATATGGGATCATGGAGCCCCTGTGTCCTTGCCCACACTCAAAAAAGCCTATGAAAAAGGTACCAGGGGCATCTCGTGGAGCCCCCTATTGACCCTGGGCCCTTGGGCAGTGCCCGAGTTTCCAAATGGTCAGTTCGTCCCTGGGCCTGAGTGTGGATCTTCAGAAAACAAGCGCCGAACCAAAAGTTGAAACAGTCCAGGATGTCTTTTATTATTTATTCCTCAACCAAATAAGAACAGTTAATACATTTCAGGGGCAATGGCACCCCCCCACACACTTTCATCAGGGTTTAAAAAATGGAAAAAGGTGTGAATGGATGCAAGGGAAATTTTAATCAAAATAGATCTATGTAAACTCTTCTTTTGGTATGAAGCTTTTCTTAGACTGCTTGCTATAGGTGCTCCATTTTCTGTATATTAATATAGATTGGGTTCTGTGTTGTGCAGTAAATCTTATCAGCCAATCAGAAGATATCTGGCAACAAAGAGCCCATGGTAAGCGTGAAGCTGATTGCTGGGTGTGCTACTAAGTAAACCTATAGGTGTGCGTCACATATACTGTTCCAAATGGCTCCTATGTATACTTTCTCAAGTGTTTTTCTCATATTTCTAGGGCATACGGGGACTGGAAGGGAATTCAGGTCCTCCTGGCCCCACTGGACCTCGGGTAAGAAGAGTCATTACATATCTGTTTCTAAATGTCTAAACTCCATTTGTACACATGTTTGCCTAAAATTAGACTTTCTGACTTACTAGTAATGTCAGAGGTGACTACTGCTGCCAACTTTATGAAAACAGCACCAGCATCTCCAACAGCGTTCTCCTTACTGGCACCTGGCTGCTGCTGTGCCTGCATAAAGGAAGTGGTCTTGGTTGGAATGGACCTAGGGTTGGCTGACATGGACGTGGGGTTGATTGGCATGGACGTGGGGTTGATTGGCATGGACGTGGGGTTGATTGGCATGGACGTGGGGTTGGTTGACATGGACGTGGGGTTGGTTGACATGGACGTGGGGTTGGTTGACATGGACGTGGGGTTGGTTGACATGGACGTGGGGTTGGTTGACATGGACGTGGGGTTGGTTGACATGGACGTGGGGTTGTTTGGCATGGACGTGGGGTTGTTTGGCATGGACGTGGGGTTGTTTGGCATGGACATAGAGTTGTCTGACATGGATGTAGGGTTGGTTGACATGAACATAGGGTTGTTTGGCACAAACGTTGGGTTGGTTGACATGGATGTAGGGTTTGTTGACATGAATGTGGGGTTGGTTGGCATGGACGTGGGGTTGGTTGGCATGGATGTGGGGTTGTTTGGCATGGACATGTGGTTGGTTGACATAGACGTAGGGTTGGCTGGTATGAATGTAGGGTTGGTTGACATGGACGTAGGGTTGGTTGGCATAGACGTAGTGTTGGTTGGCATGGACGTGGGGTTGGTTGGCATAGACCTCTATTGCTCTTTGATGACCAATCCCAAGAGGGCTTCCTCAATGCCTCTTTTCCTGTTTTTTTTTTTTTTTTTAACTTTTACTCACATAGATAACAATATCCACATGAAGCTCATACTAACAAAGTTTTCTTTAAAAACAATCTAAGATACATCAAGATGGTCTCTCGTACATTGAATTGACCCTAAACTCCATTTAGGATACTGCACATGTTCAGCTCTGTCTTGTGGTGATGTATAACTATGCCTGAGACCAGGCTGTCTAGATGATCACCATGTCTTTGGTCTCTGATGGACCAATAATCCTTTTTGTAGCTGCTTTGTAGCTGCTCTCTACTGTTCTTCAAGATACTGCCATTAAGGGATGCACACATTTCAATACTAAGTGAATAACATTCAGCTTGTTACTGCACTGTGTATTATAAGCAATTGACATTTTTCAGTTAAAATACTTGATTTCCCCTTTTTCATTCCTTGGCACATCTCCGTGTTGCTGATCTTCTACAGCCTTTTCTTGTCTACATATTGTCAAAACCAGAATATAAACCCACAATCTCTTCTGTGCCCGGAGATGGTTGTTCTTGCTGAACCACCTAAGATGCTGGACAGCGTCCTGTAAGATTCCTTGGATAATCTTGCCTTGTACCTTATTTCTGATAAACCTTGAGCTCTTTGTCCCTCCCAAGAATTTTCTATTTAGGCCATGCCTTTGCTATTCCTGTTTGCTAGATTATTGTGCTATCTTCAGCCAGTATCTTGCTCCCTTATGTACCTGCAGCTGTCCATATCTCTACTGCCATTCGTTACCAGCCTTTGGTTTCTTCCCCAACTTTGCCTCCACTTGATCCCAACCTGAAACCACTTGTTACTGACCACACTTCTGCTTGATCCCAACCTGCTATATCTGCTACTGTACCCCATCTTGCTCAGCTCCTGGTGGGGCGATCCTGAGGTCCGCAGTCTGGTACTACACACAACACAAAACTTTCTATTCCACCAATGAACTTTCTGTTTAAGAAATGCCTTTGCTCTTCCTGTTTGCTAGATTATTGTGCTATCTTCAGCCAGTATCTTGCTCTCTTGTGTACCTGCAGCTGTCCATATATCTACTCCCATTCGTTATCAGCCTTTGGTTTCTTCCTCAACTTTGCTTCCACTGGATCCCAATCTGCAACCACTTGTTACTGACCTTTGGCTTTTTTACTGACTACACTTCTGCTTGATCCAAACCTGCTATATCTGCTACTGGACCCCGGCTTACTCCTGGTGGGGTGATCCTGAGGTATGCCATCTGGTACTAACATGCAACAAAAACCATCTCCACCATCAGGAGCTCATACGAGGTGCTTAGACCCCTCACCTCGGGTGAGCCCACGTCATCCACCAAGGTGACCTGCCCGTATTCTTATCCAGCTGGTCAGTGGAAACCTCTCTACTGCTGTAGCTACTAGTCTCTGAGCCTGACCCCTGATTGTGACACGTGCACCCCTGCGATGGCTGCATGGCATTTTTAGGATGGCTTTTCTGATGGAGTGTTGTAATGGCCACTTGTAGTCTCCAATGAGACATGGAGACAACGTAGGAGCACACTTGGGATATGGACAGAGAATTGTCACCCTATAAGAGGAAGCCCCAATCAAGGATGTTCATGGCAGGATCACTTACTATCAGGGGTGGATTGACAACTCATGGGGCCCCCGGGCAATAGGGGATCATGGGGCCCCTGTGTCCTTGCCCAAACTAAAAAAAGCCTATGAAAAGGGTACCAGGGGCATCTCATGGGGCCCCCTACTGACCCCAGGCCCGCGGGCAGTGCCCGAGTTTCCAAATGGTCAGTCCGCCCCTGGACATGAAGACAATGCAGGAGCACACTTGGGATATGGACAGAGAATTGTCACCCTATAAGAGGAAGCCCCAATCAAGGATGTTCATGGCGCAGGATCACTTGCTATCAGGGGTGGACTGACAACTCATGGGGCCCCCGGGCAATAGGGGATCATGGGGCCCCTGTGTCCTTGCCCAAACTCAAAAAAGCCTATGAAAAAGGTACCAGGGGCATCTCATGGGGCCCCCTACTGACCCCAGGCCCTCGGGCAGTGCCCGAGTTTCCAAATGGTCAGTCCGCCCCTGGACATGGAGACAATGCAGGAGCACACTTGGGCTATGGACAGAGAATTGTCACCCTATAAGAGGAAGCCCCAATGAAGGATGTTCATGGCAGGATCACTTGCTATCAGAGGTGGACTGACAACTCATGGGGCCCCTGGGCAATAGGGGATCATGGGGCCCCTGTGTCCTTTCCCAAACTCAAAAAAGCCTATGAAAAAGGTACCAAGGGCATCTCATGGGGCCCCCTACTGACCCTGGGCCCTCTGGCAGTGCCCGAGTTTCCAAATGGTCAGTCCGCCCCTGGACATGGAGACAATGCAGGAGCACACGGGATATGGACAGAGAATTGTCACCCTATAAGAGGAAGCCCCAATCAAGGATGTTCATGGCAGGATCACTTGCTATCAGGGGTGGACTGACAACTCATGGGGCCCCCGGGCAATAGGGGATCATGGGGCCCCGTGTCCTTGCCCAAACTCAAAAAAGCCTATGAAAAAGGTACCAAGGGCATCTCATGGGGACCCCTACTGACCCCGGGCCCTCGGGCAGTGCCCGAGTTTCCAAATGGTCAGTCTGCCCCTGCTTGCTATTATTTTAATAAAAGCTGGTGCTTTAAAAATATTGAAAACGACTTTTGTAAATGCATATATATTTTATCGTTTGGCATTACAATTTGGCTTCTACAGAGCCTTGTGAGTCAGCCCACGCTGCCACAGACACAGCTTGGAGAGGGAGACACGCATTTGATTTGTGCTGCTTTGTTAGAACCTCAGTGATCCACAACAAGTCCATCTTTTAAACATTATCTTTATTTATTACGAAGTTCCAACGCACATTCACCCAGCAAGGAGAATCACAACGCCACCATGTCACGGATCATCAGCGAGCCTTCCAAGAATAGGAGAGAACAAAAATGGTAAGGAAACTAAACAAAACATGAAACTAAGACAAAAAGACTAATGAGTGGAAAGTTCCGGATCATCAATTCCAGACAGCGATTTTATAAAAAAAGTGAAAAACAACAAATGTAATCAACATCACTGCAGAGCCATCAAGCTGCCATTACCCAAATCGGCATACATGACCCGGGTTCAGTTTCGCTAGCAGCAAGCGACAAAAAAAATTAAAAGTTTGTAAATTAAATTTATCATGGAAGTCAAAATATGTACACGAGCCGCACTGCCACGGAGTTCTGTTTTTAAAATCCAACCAAAAAAAAGGAAAGTTTGTGGTGCTAAATTTATCTTGCAAATTAAAATATGTATATGAGCCGTACTGGCACGGAGTCCCGTGTTTAAATTCATGACCGCATTATTTTGGGTATCATTTATTATGTATAAGTGCATTCACTTATTTATGATGTTACATTCTAATACAACACAATATTACTGCTTATCTATTAAGCTAAACAGCTCCAGCTGGGATCCGAATGGAACCTGACTTCCTTCATTTGTTAAAGGACGCCAAGGATTAACAATAAAAAAGCCATTTGTCCGTTTATACAGCCCATGAAATGGTAATGTTACTTTAATTTGGGCTGATGACCTGCAATCTTTCTTTGTATTTCAGTGGATCTCTGGGAAAACTGCTAAATACATGACTCAGATTTATATAGGTGAATTGTTTTGCTTGCCAAAGGATTTGAATTCAGTTCGGCTGGGCTTGTGATTGACATATTCCTCCCAGACAGCATAGGTGGGAGAGTTACCCCATTTGTGCTATCCCAGTCTGGCGTCTTTCTTGGGAGGTCCTCCTTGTGGGTCACCTTCTCCTATAGGCTGCTTAAACTCCTCCCACTGCGCAAATATCATTGGCTTACCAGCACTGTGCCGAACCATAAGCCCTGGTTGGCTTTCTGTCTTCCTACACTCAAGATATAGGCAATGTTAAGCCAAAAACACATCGACTTCAGGAGGCATCCCCCCTCCCTTCCGAATGATGAAGGATACAGCATGTTCTGTCTAGAGCCCTGGTGCCCAACCTGCGGCCCTTTGGCACTTTTGTGTGGCCCTTGGGGGCCAATAACTCTTATAGCATATGACAGCTTTTTACAGTCTCTTGTAGCATACTCGCAGTCTCTGATCATCTCTTGTAGCATGCCATCGTCTCTGACCATGTCCTGTAGTATGTCCGCAGTCTCTGATCATCTCTTGTAGCATGCCATCGTCTCTGACCATGTCCTGCAGTATGTCCGCAGTCTCTGATCATCTCTTGTAGCATGCCATCGTCTCTGATCATGTCCTGTAGGTTGTCCGCAGTCTCTGATCATCTCTTGTAGCATGCCATCGTCTCTGATCATGTCCTGTAGTATGTCCGCAGTCTCTGATCATCTCTTGTAGCATGCCATCGTCTCTGACCATGTCCTGCAGTATGTCCGCAGTCTCTGATCATCTCTTGTAGCATGCCATCGTCTCTGACCATGTCCTGCAGTATGTCCGCAGTCTCTGATCATCTCTTGTAGCATGCCATCGTCTCTGACCATGTCCTGCAGTATGTCCGCAGTCTCTGATCATCTGTTGTAGCATGCCATCGTCTCTGACCATGTCCTGCAGTATGTCCGCAGTCTCTGATCATCTCTTGTAGCATGCCATCATCTCTGACCATGTCCTGCAGTATGTCCGCAGTCTCTGATCATCTCTTGTAGCATGCCATCGTCTCTGACCATGTCCTGTAGTATGTCCGCAGTCTCTGATCATCTCTTGTAGCATGCCATCGTCTCTGACCATGTCCTGCAGTATGTCCGCAGTCTCTGATCATCTCTTGTAGCATGCCATCGTCTCTGACCATGTCCTGCAGTATGTCCGCAGTCTCTGATCATCTGTTGTAGCATGCCATCGTCTCTGACCATGTCCTGTAGTATATCCACAGTCTCTGATCATTTCTTGTAGCATGCCATTGTCTCTGACCATGTCCTGTAGGTTGTCCGCAGTCTCTGATCATCTCTTGTAGCATGCCATCATCTCTGACCATGTCCCTTAGTATGTCCGCAGTCTCTGACCATCTCTTGTAGCATGCCATCGTCTCTGACCATGTCCTGTAGTATGTCCGCAGTCTCTGATCATCTCTTGTAGCATGCCATCATCTCTGACCATGTCCTGTAGTATGTCCGCAGTCTCTGATAATCTCTTGTAGCATGCCATCATCTCTGATCATGTCCTGTAGTATATCCGCAGTCTCTGATCATCTCTTGTAGCATGCCATCGTCTCTGACCATGTCCTGCAGTATGTCCGCAGTCTCTGATCATCTCTTGTAGCATGCCATCGTCTCTGACCATGTCCCTTAGTATGTCCGCAGTCTCTGACCATCTCTTGTAGCATGCCATCGTCTCTGACCATGTTCTGTAGTTTGTCCGCAGTCTCTGATCATCTGTTGTAGCATGCCATCGTCTCTGACCATGTCCTGTAGTATGTCCGCAGTCTCTGATCATCTCTTGTAGAATGCCATTGTCTCTGACCATGTCCTGTAGCATACTCGCAGTCTCTGATCATCTCTTGTAGAATGCCATTGTCTCTGACCATGTCCTGTAGCATACTCGCAGTCTCTGATCATCTCTTGTAGCATGCCATCATCTCTGACCATGTCCTGTAGCATTCCATAGTCTCTAAACACCTATTGTATCTTGTCCATAGCCTTTGACCTTGTCCTGTTGTTTGTCTGCTGTCCCTGATGTCAAATACTTACTGTGCACCCTTTGGTGATGTCAGGGGCCACACTTGAGGCCCTCTATAACAAGACAGTTAAGAAAGTTGACCACCACTGGTCTAGAGGATGAGCTAATTTTACAGAGGACATGTTAGGAGCACTGTACCCGAATTGGGAGTCATGTTTTACCTCCAGTTCAATGAAGATAGCTCTCTTTTATACAGAGGGATATCCGTAATGGTCCCTGCAATAGTCTCAACAAGGTGAAAAACATAGGAGTCAAAGTCCAGTAAAAGTTTATTGATCTTGATAAAAAGTCTGAAGACAACACCAACACATTTCGGGACTCAAATCTTCCTTCATCAGGGTCAAAACAAGATGTAACATATATATATCGATCAAACGAAATAGTACCATAAGTTTACCACGTGATGTAAACATGATTGTCCTATGATATATGTATCAAGTACCATGAATACCAGATTGGTAGAGGGATGGGCTAGTACAGAACAATACAGATCCTGCTGTCTTCATTCCTGCCAGTTGTGGTGATTAGTCCTGTTGACATCTGTGAGGGGGATGTCATCACATACAATGCACGACCAGCAGTCACTTCCCACCCTAATGATATTGTGGGTACGGGCCCTTCATTGAATGTTGTGAGGTACCTGCCCACATTTCAAATCTTGTGAGAAAAAGACCAGACCACTGGCTGTCATGGGACTGCAGGTATAGGGAAGTATTACTCTTTGCTAGCCCATCCCTTAGACAAGCCGTTCTGAGGATCCCTAGAGTTCTTTCAGAAGTTGCTAAGGATTCCTTGAGCTGTGGCTGCTTAATCTTTCATCTGCATAGTTCTGGAGCAAGCTCCACTTGGCAGAGCCGCTGGTGTGACACTTATGTTTTTTTTTAGCTGTCTGTAAGGAGGGCACTCTTCCCAATGTAAAGAACATTTACCCACTGGCCACCAATTTAGGGGACATTTTTCCCATTGATGACCAATGTAAGGAAGACGGTCTTCCCACTGACCACCAATGATTATGTATTGTTTCCACTGACCTCCAACATAAAGGGTTTTTTTCCCGACTAACCATCAATGCCAGAATTCTTCCCACGTACCACCAATGTATGGGACATTCTTCCCACTGACCACCAATATAAGGAGCATTTTTATCACCGACCTCCCATGTAATGGAAATTCTTCCCCATGGCCACTAATGTAAGGGACATTCTTCCCACTGACCTCCGAAATAAGGGACATTCTTCCCACTGACCTCCAATGTAAGGAGCATTCTTCCCAATGACCACCAATGTAAGGAGAATTCTTCTCACTGACCTCCAATGTAAGGAACATTCTTCCTACTGACCTGTAATTTAAGGGACATTCTTCCCACTGACCTCTAATGTAAGGAGCATTCTTCCAACTTACCTCCAATGTAAGGGACATTCTTCCCACTGACCTCCAATATGATGGACATTCTTCCCACTGACCTCCAATGTGATGGACATTCTTCCCACTGACCTCCAATGTAAGGGACATTCTTCCCACTGACCACCAATGTAAGGGGCATTCTTCCCACTGACCACCAATGTAAGGGACATTCTTCCCACTGACCTCCAATGTAAGGGACATTCTTCCCACTGACCTCCAATGTAAGGGACATTCTTCCCACTGACCTCCAATGTAAGGGACATTCTTCCCACTGACCTCCAATGTAAGGGACATTCTTCCCACTGATCACCAATGTAAGGAACATTCTTCCCACTGACCCCCAATGTAAGGGGCATTCTTCCCACTGACCACCAATGTAAGGGACATTCTTCCCACTGACCACCAATGTAAGGGACATTCTTCCCACTGACCACCAATGTAAGGGACATTCTTCCCACTGATCACCAATGTAAGGGACATTCTTCCCACTGACCTCCAATGTAAGGGACATTCTTCCCACTGACCTCCAATGTAAGGGACATTCTTCCCACTGACCTCCAATGTAAGGGACATTCTTCCCACTGGTCACCAATGTAAGGGACATTCTTCTCACTGAACACTAGTTTCAGGAGCATTCTTCTCACTGACCTCCAATGTAAGGGACATTCTTCCCACTGACCACCAATGTAAGGGGCATTCTTCCCACTGACCACCAATGTAAGGGACATTCTTCCCACTGACCCCCAATGTAAGGGGCATTCTTCCCACTGACCACAAATGTAAGGGACATTCTTCCCACTGACCACCAATGTAAGGGACATTCTTCCCACTGACCTCCAATGTAAGGAGCATTCTTCCAACTGACCTCCAATGTAAAGAGCATTCTTCCAACTGATCCCCAATGTAAGGAGCATTCTTCCCACTGACCTCCAATGTAAGGGACATTCTTCCCACTGACTTCCAATGTAAGGGACATTCTTCCCACTGATCACCAATGTAAAGGACATTCTTCCCACTGACCTCCAATGGAAGGGACATTCTTCCCACTGACCCCCAATGTAAGGGGCATTCTTCCCACTGACCACCAATGTAAGGGACATTCTTCCCACTGTCCTCCAATGTAAGGGACATTCTTCCCACTGTCCTCCAATGTAAGGGACATTCTTCCCACTGACCCCCAATGTAAGGGACATTCTTCCCACCGACCACCAATGTAAGGGACATTCTTCCCACTGACCCCCAATGTAAGGGACATTCTTCCCACCGACCACCAATGTAAGGGACATTCTTCCTACTCCCCAATGATAAGTAAATATTAGCTGTGGTTTCCTGAGCCCTAAAGATAATTTCAAGGGTTCCTCTGGGGCTAAGAGGTTGAGTAAAGGCTGCCCTGGACAGATCCTTCATCAGTTAACAGACTGCTAAGTGGTAGGACCAGCTTTTTTTTTGTTGTAATAAGAAAAAGAAAGAAGCTTTACTATGTTTCCTAACCACAACAATCCCAATCATTGTAATAGGTAACTAATTGACTGTACTTTTCCTGGACTGACTGCTAAGAAGGAGTTTCTGTCTTGATCGTCATCATCTGAGGGATCTCATGTGCTGTGTAGAAAGGAGGATCATTTACACCCCTGTGTAGTCATCTTAGGAGGAATCTTTGCAAAAGTGAAACTTCTTTTGCGGGAGATGCCTCTAATGTGACCACCAGCTCTGTGCAGAGAAAAGCCGTGAAGCAGTGACTCCAGCCGGAGCCTGCACACAAGGTGCATACAGAACGACCCTGTCTGCCATGTTATAGAGAAGTGGCATTTGAATTTGCCGTCAGTGTTGGAAAATCACCAGATTGAAAGGGAAAGGTCATCCCTAATGGTATTAAATTACAAAATGGCTGGTTCAGCGGTGATGTATGATTTACTGGATTATTATTATTATTTTTAGCAAAAGTAGACTTTCCATTTAAGTGTGCTTTACCTCCTATACTTATTATCCGGGGCGCTTTGAATTCTGGGAACGTGGACTAATTCGCTGTATTTGTCAAAGTTACAAACAGTCGTCCTATATAGGGCAGCTTTTATTTATAGCTTTCCTATAACACCAGAGTCCGGGATCCAAGAATCCGGCAATTGTTCTCATTATATCGAATATATTACAGACATTTAGTGCTGGAAGAGCAGCAGCTCAGTACAAGTCAGAAGTCGGTACCTGTGATGGCAACAAAATGACGATGAAATTTGGCGGCACCTGGCCAAATTTGGGCAATGACATTGACCATATATTTCCTTGGTCATGTATGGCCAGTGATGTCAACGCCATCCCTTCTTCTTCCTGGATAAGAGCGGGGAACTGTCGTTTGACTAGTGTCAACATCGGGATCAGTCGCCTGTATCTGCATGTCGGAATTGTTTTTCAACAGGTGGTGGGCATTGTGTTAATGGATATACATCAAGGGACATGTTTTTGGGATTTTTATGGTTTTAATAAAATACGCATCAAAGGTTTGGATGACTTTTTTTTCTAGTCTACAAACTTTTTTTGTTTGCGTAGGTATACTGTGTACTCCATACTCATTACCCCGCACCCCGTAATGCCTTGGGTTTGATTCGAACGGGGTTCTGTGCGCTTCAAAAAAGTTCAAATGGCAAACCCAAACACCAAAAAATTCATGGAAGCCACATCCATCAACCTGACAACCAAATCTGGCAAAGAAGCTTGTCCTCATGTTGATGAAGACAAGGGCCTCTTCCCCACATCCCTGGCCTGGTGGTTGTTGGGGTCTGAGAGTGAGGGGCTTATCAGAATCTGGAAGCCTCCTTTATTAATAAGGGGGGTTTGGTATCTCCAGGGTCCGATAAGCCCCCCTCTCAGACCCCCCCCCATTCATGTATTCTCTTTGTGTTGTCTACCACTGGACATTTGTGGGTAACTCCAGCAGGGTGGAAGGGGCTGCTCAGAGGAGCCATGAAACTCTTTGTGGATCGGGTAGAAAGCAAACAAAACTCCACCTCAATAACACATTCTGCCAGGGTTGTGGGGAAGAGGCCCTTGTCTTCCTCAACATGGGGACAAGGTACTTTGCCCGATTTGATTGTTCGATTGACAGATGCGACTTGCATTGATTTCAGTGGGGTTTGGGTTCAGCATCTGAACGTCTTTGAAGTTAATGGAATCCTGCTCAAATCAAACTCATGGCATTTCATTACTGCTCAGAATTTCACAGCATATGGGCCAAGGTTTTTAAAGGTGGAAATGTTTTTTTTAGAGGGGTCACAAGATTCTCTGTTGATGTTTTTTTTTCATTAATTTGCTTCTATAAATTATTTACAGTTTTATTCCTTTTTAACTTGCTTAGGATTCATTAGGATGGTCACTTGCTTTTTTAGCTTTTTTATTTTCATATATTTGATCTTCCCACCCCTGTACGATTGTGGGCGTCTCTAATAGCACAACCCAGTAGAAGAGGCTGCTTAGAAGAGTCACAAGACTCTCTGTGGATCAGTTAATCATGAAAAGGTGTCTAAAAAACAATAACATTTTTGTCTACTCAAATATTTATTTATTCATGTATTCTTTTTGTGTTGTCTACCACTGGACATTTGTGGGTAACTCCAGCAGGGTGGAAGGGGCTGCTCAGAGGAGTCATGAAACTCTTTGTGGATCGGGTAGAAAGCAAACCATACTCCACCTCAATAAGACATTCTGTTTTTACTGTTAATTTGGTCACCATGTAATGTGGTCAGTGAGGGGTGAAGACTGACCAACTGCCTGGTTCTTTGAAACATCATTTTTTTAATGGTTGAACTGGATGGACTTTTGTCTTTTTTTCAGCCAGACTAACTATGTAACTATCAGGAAAACCCATAATACTTTTACTGCTAAATTATGGGGGTGCTTTTTATAGACACCATTACATAGGTGACCACTTCAGCATGGTGGAACTATTAATATTGTAGATGTCTGAGTTCTACTTTTGATTTTTTTTAAATACTGTTTTCTCTTTTAGGGTATTCAAGGAATCCAAGGATTAATGGGAAGTCCTGGAGAAAGGGGATCTGTTGGAGAAGTTGGGCCCACAGTATGTACATGGGAGCCTGATATATCTAGGTTCTGGGTGGCCCATTTTTGGTCTGGGGCACCCTCTTTAAATTTGGTGCTTTCACAAAACAGGGAATCTATACGGCTGAATAGGGTGGAGGTTAGAGGAGGCCACGGCCTACCTCAACCATCTAATAGAGGAAACTCTCCTACATGGCCAGCACCAGCTGTATGTACCATTGATAGGACCTAGGAATTGTGGCAGATAAGTGTTTTACAGCATAACTGCAATGTGTGAACTGACGTAGATGACATGTTGAAGAATATTTTAGAGGATCCTGGTGACTATGTAATGTTTTTTTTTCCATTAGTTGAATGTCATTAGTTCATGAAACTGATTCAGAATACTAACACTTAGGAAACTGTTATATGAGGTGTGGAATTGTGTTTCCATTAAAAGCAACTCAGTAGCAGCTATTTTTGGATTAACTTGAAAAAGTGATATTGCCCAGGCACAGCGAATGGATAGGCTGCTTTTCATTGATGTCATTAATTTCTAGTGAATGGATAGACTGCCTCCTCATTGATGTCAAAAGTCTCTAGTGAATGGATAGGCTGTATTCTCAGTGATGTCACTGGTCTCTAGTGAATGGATAGGCTGCATTCTCAGTGATGTCACTGGTCTCTAGTGAATGGATAGGCTGCATTCTCAGTGATGTCACCGGTCTCTAGTGAATGGATGGGCTGCATTCTCAGTGATGTCACCGGTCTCTCGTGAATGGATAGGCTGTATTCTCAGTGATGTCACTGGTCTCTAGTGAATGGATAGGCCGTATTCTCAGTGATGTCACTGGTCCCTAGTGAATGGATAGGCTGCATTCTCAGTGATGTCACCGGTCTCTCGTGAATGGATAGGCTGTATTCTCAGTGATGTCACTGGTCTCTGGTGACATCACTGAGAATACAGCCTATCCATTCACTAGAGACCAGTGACATCACTGAGAATACAGCCTATCCATTCACTAGAGACTGGTGACATCACTGAGAATACAGCCTATCCATTCACTAGTCTCTAGTGAATGGATAGGCTGCATTCTCAGTGATGTCACCGGTCTCTCGTGAATGGATAGGCTGCATTCTTAGTGATGTCACTGGTCTCTCGTGAATGGATAGGCTGTATTCTCAGTGATGTCACCGGTCTCTAGTGAATGGATAGGCTGCATTCCCAGTGATGTCACCGGTCTCTAGTGAATGGATAGGCTGCATTCTCAGTGATGTCACTGGTTTCTAGTGAATGGATAGGCTGCATTCTCAGTGATGTCACTGGTCTCTAGTGAATGGATAGGCTGCATTCTTAGTGATGTCACCGGTCTCTAGTGAATGGATAGGCTGCATTCTCAGTGATGTCACTGGTCTCTAGTGAATGGATAGGCTGCATTCTCAGTGATGTCACCGGTCTCTAGTGAATGGATAGGCTGCATTCCCAGTGATGTCACTGGTCTCTAGTGAATGGATGGGCTGCAGTCTGTGATGTTACTGGTCTCTAGTGATTGGATAGGCTGCATTCTCAGTGATGTCACCGGTCTCTAGTGAATGGATAGGCTGCATTCTCAGTGATGTCACCGGTCTCTAGTGAATGGATAGGCTGCATTCTCAGTGATGTCACTGGTCTCTAGTGAATGGATGGGCTGCAGTCTGTGATGTTACTGGTCTCTAGTGATTGGATAGGCTGCATTCTCAGTGATGTCACCGGTCTCTAGTGAATGGATAGGCTGCATTCTCAGTGATGTCACCTCTCTCTAGTGAATGGATAGGCTGCATTCTCAGTGATGTCACCGGTCTCTAGTGAATGGATAGGCTGCATTCTCAGTGATGTCACCGGTCTCTAGTGAATGGATAGGCTGCATTCCCAGTGATGTCACCGGTCTCTAGTGAATGGATAGGCTGCATTCTCAGTGATGTCACCGGTTTCTAGTGAATGGATAGGCTGCATTCTCAGTGATGTCACTGGTCTCTAGTGAATGGATAGGCTGCATTCTTAGTGATGTCACCGGTCTCTAGTGAATGGATAGCCTGTATTCTTAGTGATGTCACTGGTCTCTAGTTAATGGATAGGCTGCATTCTCAGTGATGTCACCGGTCTCTAGTGAATGGATAGGCTGCATTCCCAGTGATGTCACTGGTCTCTAGTGAATGGATGGGCTGCAGTCTGTGATGTTACTGGTCTCTAGTGATTGGATAGGCTGCATTCTCAGTGATGTCACCGGTCTCTAGTGAATGGATAGGCTGCATTCTCAGTGATGTCACCGGTCTCTAGTGAATGGATAGGCTGCATTCTCAGTGATGTCACTGGTCTCTAGTGAATGGATGGGCTGCAGTCTGTGATGTTACTGGTCTCTAGTGATTGGATAGGCTGCATTCTCAGTGATGTCACCGGTCTCTAGTGAATGGATAGGCTGCATTCTCAGTGATGTCACCGGTCTCTAGTGAATGGATAGGCTGCATTCTCAGTGATGTCACCAGTCTCTAGTGAATGGATAGGCTGCATTCTCAGTGATGTCACCGGTCTCCAGTGAATGGATAGGCTGTATTCTCAGTGATGTCACCGGTCTCTAGTGAATGGATAGGCTGCATTCTCAGTGATGTCACTGGTCTCTAGTGAATGGATAGGTTGCACTCTCAGTGATGTCATCGGTCTCTAGTGAATGGATAGGCTGCATTCTCAGTGATGTCAGCAGTATCTGGTAATTGGATAAGCTGCATTCTTCAAGATGCCAGTGATCTTTGTTTATTTATAGGGTTGTATATTCTGTAGGTTCATCAGTTGCTCATTATTACTCCTCTGGCTTCCACAGGGTCTTCCTGGCACCCGAGGTGAGAAAGGCGAGAAGGTGAGTTTCAATTACCAAAGCTCCGTACAAAAACTAATTGCTTGTCTCTTGACCTCAGCCTCGTGTGCTGTGATAGAGTGGAGCAGGAAATCATTCCTCTCCTCATCAGTTCTTCTATTGTAGAAATTTCCTCAACAGGACAACTCTTTTTTTTTTAATTATGCCTTTTGCTAAACGACACAATATTCTACTCTAAGCTCACAATCTCTTAAAAACAGGGGGAACCTCAATCTGCTGCCACCATTTACCATTTGGTTAATCAGGTGTGTGAGAGACTCATACAGGGTAAGTTCTTGTCAACTGGGTGTCCGAGAATTTTTCAGTGGTTCACCATTTCTTGATGTAGCTGCATATGGAATTCTATTCCCTGTTCTGCATATCATCATTTTTCAGCTCACCTAGTAAAACTGGAAGCCGTGCTGCAGGAGAAAGATGTACAGCCTGTCCCTCTTTGGGACATTGAATTAAAACCAGGAGAGCCTGGACCACCAGGACCTCCAGGGCCACCAGGAGAACAAGGAGAACCTGGAGTTAATGGTGCATCTGGACAACCAGCCAGGAATGGATACCCAGGGCAACAAGGTATCCCAGATCTTATTCTTCAGCATTTCTGAATGGATGTTTTAGAAAAAGGGGGACAGTAGGTGAATCATGGTTTGTTTTTCCTTTTCTATTTTTTCAAGAACAGTCTTGGATTCTGTCTTACTAGGCCTTAAGAATTACCCAAAAGGTATAGTTAGCTTGAACCGGGGATGTTTTATACAGATCTAAGTGAAGTTTATTGTTTCTGGATCCTATTTTGTCTTGGATGTGTGAATGGGTACAAGTGGCTGTATTTGAGCTGATTATGGGCCAAAACTAGACGGAAGATGCAAAGTAAGTGGGGGAAGGATCTAGTTGGAACCATATGTACAGATTTGTCCATCCCTACAATTTTTTAAAAATCTGGCTGCCATTTCAGTGGTTGGTCTAAGTTGTTGAGCTCAATTTGAAAAAATAAAAACCAGTCTAAAGGTGGACTGACATCTTTTCAGATGAAAAGTGGTCAAATGGGTTGAGCCAATAATTGGCTGTTTTGGTTTGCTTGGTACAAAATCCCCTTATTTAGTTTCCATTTTTCTGTGGTTGACCATGAAGCCTAACTGCTAAAATGGATTTTCCCAGAATATCCTTTTCCTACTGCTTCCTTCATTACACAGAAAATTTTAAAAATGGGGAGCTTGGACCCCTTTATGATGGTACACTGTATGGCCTAAAGTGTGTGGAATCCCCTCCATAGCAACTCCATAATATTGATGCCCAACAAGTTCCTAGAAAGTGTTATGATCCGGTCTCCACCAAACAATTACATGGTACAAGTTCTAAGTGTTGTAGTGATCAGATGGATGAGACCATGAAATATGTAATAACGTGTTTTTTTTCTCAGCAGGTCTTCTCCTTGCAAGGAAATGTTTATTAGATGACCATAGTCACTGACCAGAACATTTTTTGAAAACAGCTTTTAAACAGCCCTGCGTGGTCATAAATATCAGGAATTTTTGGTTGGTGACTATATGCATCAAATAAACATGTTCCCCTGCAAGAACCAAATACTCTGGTGATGAATATTATTTTGTCTTTATGATGCTGATGGTAGGTGTGCTATCCATGGAGCTCAAGTGCCAGGAACTCACCTATGGAGACCTCAAGAAAAATCAAATTTTATTCCCACAGCATCTACTAATTTATGAAATATTATTATTATTATATTGGATTTATATTGGGTTTATATAGTGCTAACAGTTTGCTCAGCGCTTTACAATATAAGGGGGACAGTACAATTACAATACATTTCAAAGCTGAAGGAATAGGAGGGCCCGGCTCGTGGAGCTTACAATCTAAAGGAAGGGGGAGGTGATACAAAAGGTGATAGCTGCGGGGGATGGTCTGGCGGAGGTGATTCAAGTACAGTTCTTAGGTGGAGGTGGGGTAGGCTTCCCTGAAGAAGTGAGTTTTGAAAGATCGCCTAGAGGCAGACAGGGTGGGGGCTGACCGGACATGCTGTGGTAGGGAGTTTCAGAGGATGGGAGAGGCTCTGGAGAAGTCCTGGAGGTGAGTGTGGGAGGAGGTGATGAGGGAGCTAGAGAGGAAGATGTCTTGGGAGGAGCGGACTGGGTGATTTGGGCGATATCTGTGGATGAAGTTGGCGATGTAGCTAGAGGCAGTGTTGTGGATGGCTTTGTAAGCTGTGGTTAGTATTCTGAATTTTATACGTTGGGTTAGTGGAAGCCAGTGGAGGGATTGGCAGAGAGGGGCAGCAGTCGCTGATCGGTTGGTAAGGTGTATGAGTCTAGCAGCAGCATTCATAATAGACTGAAGGGGGGATAACCTGTGTAACAGTAGACCAGTGAGGAGGGAGTTGTAGTAATCGAGTCAGGATATAAACAAGGCATGGATAAGTTGTTTTGTGGTGTCATTGGTCAGAAAGGGGCGGATTTTGGAAATGTTCTGGAGGTTGAGGCGGCAGGATTTAGCCAGTGATTGGATATGGGGCCTAAAGGAGAGGTCAGAGTCTAGGATTAGAAATATCACTTTCTAGTTTTCTGTTTCTTTGTGTAATGGTCTCCGTTAATACTTTAGGATCCAAAGGATATCATGGAGAGAAGGGTGCTCCAGGACAAGTTAAAGAAGGCCCACCAGGACCTCCTGGAGCTACAGGTAACCACTTTAACCACTTTATTCTGGACCCTAAAAATTACACCCTGACTTTTTTTTTTAGAGCACTAATATTTCTTTACTCTTCAAGGTCTTCCAGGAAAAGATGTCCTTGGGAATCCAGGGCCCGTGGGCTTTCCTGGACAGCCTGGGCCCCCTGGAAATCCAGGAATCCCTGGACATTATGGTTCTCCGGGGGTAGTAGGTGGCTGTGACTCTTCTTCGTGCTATGTATCAGGTAAGTGGAGAACTCATTGTGCCTCTAAAGGTCGTCTGCATCCAGCCACTGGAAGTTGTCATAAGAAAGTCGAGGAAATTACAAACTAAAAAGCTGCTTATAAATGATCAATTACCGTATATTTTTTGTTGATTCTTACAGCCTGCAGTACTAGGTTGCTTTGTTTTTCTAAGGCACAGGTATCAGCGTATTGGGTCAGTTATACCAAGGAGTCTGAAATAAAGTCAACTATATTCGATGTACAGTTGCATAGCTTGCGTTTTCCAATGTGTGGATCTGATAGAATGCTAAGGAAAAGTTTTTATTTCAGACACCAAAAATGTGACCTAAGTTGCCTAGGTATATTCAATTTAGATCTCCAAGTACGTATCTTCATTTTAGATCCCCAGGTTGTCTTTGTATCTTCATTTTGGATCCCCAAGTACGTATCTTCATTTTAGATCCCCAGGTTGTCTTTGTATCTTCATTTTATATCCCCAACTACGTATCTTCATTTTAGATCCCCAAGTTGTCTTTGTATCTTCATTTTAGATCCCCAACTACGTATCTTCATTTTAGATCCCCAGGTTGTCTTTCTATCTTCATTTTGGATCCCCAAGTACGTATCTTCATTTTAGATCCCCAGGTTGTCTTTGTATCTTCATTTTAGATCCCCAACTACGTATCTTCATTTTAGATCCCCAAGTTGTCTTTGTATCTTCATTTTGGACCCCCAAGTACGTACAGTATCTTTTTTTTAGATACTCAAGCTGTCTATGTACCGTATATACTCGAGTATAAGCCGAGTTTTTCAGCACATTTTTTGTGCTGAAAAACGGCCCCCTCGAGTCAACGTCTCCAGGTGTGGGCGAGATGACATGCCGTCCCTGTCATCTGGACACACCCCCGGGATCAATCCTCGCCGGTGATTGGCCGCTGGAACTGTAGCTCAGGAGAGGCACACAGGCGCCCAATCACCGGGGAGGAGGTGGTGCTTGGAGAGCCGGAGCCGAGCGGCACCGCGAAGATCGAGCGAGTGAAGAGGAGGAGAGCGGCCGGAGAAGGAAGACATCTGACCGCTAAGTGTGTACCATGGGAGAGGGAGGGAGCGAGCGAGCCCGGGCTGGAGCAGGGGTCAGCAAGGTAAGTATCATTGGTGTCAGTGGGAGGAATAGTGCCCAATCATTGGTGTCACTAATACCAACGATGGGGCACTATTTCTCCCCCCACTGACACCAACGATGGGGCACTATTCCTCCCCCCACTGACACCAACGATGGGGCACTATTCCTCCCCCCACTGACACCAACGATGGGGCACTATTCCTCCCCCCACTGACACCACCGGCTTATACTCGAGTCAATAGTTTTTCCCAGTTTTTTGTGGTAAAATTAGGTACCTCGGCTTATATTCGGGTCGGCTTATACTCAAGTATATACGGTATATTTACTTTAAACCCCCAAGTGTCATTATACCCTTGATGTGGGGTTTTGTACTTCTGAATTGTCTATATGTTGATTGTGGAACCCTAAATGTCAGTGAACATATGTTCTGGGGTTATGCATTCCTCAGCTATCTCTTAATTCTAGAACCCCAAGTGTCAGTGTACCCTTGTTTTAGCGTTTTGTATTCTTTATTATTTACTAAAACTGGAGCTTTAAAAATCCGGTGCAGCTCTGCACAGAAACCAGTCAGCTTCCAGGTTTTATTGCCAAAGCTCAATTGAACAAACTGAAGTTAGAAGCTGGTTGGCTACCATGTATAGCTGCACCAGATTGGGAGTGCACCAGTTTTAGTAAATCTGCCAAGTGTTAGTGTATTCTTATGGTGGTGTTTTGCATTCTTCAGTTGTTTGTGCATATTGGGACCCCAACTATCAATTTTCCCTTGTATATCTATGTTGTCTATATATATATTAATTCTGGAACCCTGTCAGTGTACCCATATTCTGGGGTTTTGCTTTCCTCAGCTATCATTTCATTCTAGATCCCCAAATGTCAGCATACCACTGTTTTCCTCAGTTATCTCTTGATTCTAGAACTCCAAGTGTCAGTGTAACCTTGTGTAATGGAAGTGACCCCAGACTGCGCTTGAGTACTTCCGTTAGGACACCACTTCCCTGTCTGAACACCGACAACAGACACCACAGCCGACCATACAAGACTAGACGACACCAGTCTTGAAGTAAACCAGGAGGTAGACTAGTTTATTTGAACACAGATACAAGATATATACACTCAGGGGACAGTCCCCCCTCCCTGCATAATGATACAGGGCGGAGCCATCTACATTTAGTAACAAGAAACACACAGGTATTCAAACTTCACACCAGCAGACAATCCCATCAGGAGGGAGGGCTGCTGGAGACACCCCCCCCCCCCCCGACACACTAAGCTAATACACATAAACACATACATCCCATAATAGTTTGCTCCCAAGCCAGACACACAATAGAACAATGGGATGCAGCCACACAACACCAAACAATCCACAACCCCCCACCCCACCTATCTCCTATACATGTCTACACAATATTAGGACAGATCACCCTGTACCTCTAACAGGCACAGGGTGACTTACACATAATAGGGATATGGGGAGCTGAGACAGGGGTCTCCCCACCTCTCCAAAGTGAACTGGGTGCCATGGGCCCCCCACCCAAAGTGACTCCCGTCACACCTTGCTCAGGAGTTAGCATTCCTCAGCTGTCTATGTATCCTCAGATCCCAGAGAGTCAGTTTACCCTTGTTTTAGGGTTTTGTTTTTCTCAGTTGTCTAAATATATTCATTCTGGAACCTAAAGTCAATGTACCCCCCTTTACTGTTTGCTTTCCTCAACTATCTCTTCATTCTAGAACATCATATGTCATTGTACCCTTGTTTTAGGGTTTTGTATTCTTCAGTCATCTCTTTATTCTAGATCCCCAAGTGTCAATGTACCATTGTTCTGGGGTTTTGCGCTCTTCAGATGTCAATGTCTATCTTCAGGAACCTGTTGTGCAATATTCTGATTGCTATATGATTTAAATATATATAGTAGATGATATACACCTCTGTTTTCTAAGTCTGCCGTAAACATTGGCACCTCTGTTTTTCATTCCCAGGAGCTGAAGAACTAAATGTTATCCCTTGAACGTTTTCTGCTAAAGCGCACAATGTAGAAATCCGGTGGAGCATGGCCCTGGCAGTGTCACAAGCTGCTTTCACTAACAGCACAGCTGGGTACATCAAAGACATGGTACAGGTTTAAAATGTCATCCTGCAGGTTTGAGCTCTTCTGCAGTTTTCATGCAGGTACCTGGCGCTCAGCACAGAGGCCAGCGAGAAGTCTGCCGTATTATATCCAACGGAGCGATATTTAATAGTTGTGGCGTGTTTCCACTATTACTGTTTTCAGCAGAATTTCGCAGGTGCTGACAAAAAAGGATATTTAAAGGAAAAAAAAATCAAACCAAAATTTGAAATTTTCTTGGCTGGCCTCTTTTCTTGGAGTCAGTTTTTAAGCTTTTTTTCCGTGGAACTTCTAAAAACAGAGATTGGCTGTCGAATTAGAAAAGCTGTGATCTGGTTTTTGGATTTACGACTTGAGGTGATTGTAGCCGTATTAGTGCATTTGTGACAGAAACAATTGAGTACTGACGTGATACTTTTTTTATTTGCACTAACATACAATTTTGAGGACAAGCTTTCGGGGTATGTCCCCTTCTTCAAGGTCTAGGCAGTACTCAGACTAACATACAATTTTGAGGACAAGCTTTCGGGGTATGTCCCCTTCTTCAAGGTCCAGGCAGTACTCAGACTAACATACAATTTTGAGGACAAGCTTCCAGGGTATGTCCCCTTCTTCAAGGTCCAGGCAGTACTCAGACTAACATACAATTTTGAGGACAAGCTTTCGGGGTATGTCCCCTTCTTCAAGGTCCAGGCAGTACTCAGACTAACATACAATTTTGAGGACAAGCTTCCAGGGTATGTCCCCTTCTTCATGGTCCAGGCAGTACTCAGACTAACATACAATTTTGAGGACAAGCTTTCGGGGTATGTCCCCTTCTTCAAGGTCCAGGCAGTACTCAGACTAACATACAACTTTAAGGCAAGCTTTTGGGGTATGTCCCCTTCTTCAAGGTCCAGGCAGTGCTCAGAGTAACATACAATTTTGAGGACAAGCTTTCGGGGTATGTCCCCTTCTTCAAGGTCCAGGCAGTACTCAGACTAACATACAACTTTAAGGCAAGCTTTTGGAGTATGTCCCCTTCTTCAAGGTCCAGGCAGTACTCAGAGTAACATACAATTTTGAGGACAAGCTTTCGGGGTATGTCCCCTTCTTCAAGGTCCAAGCAGTACTATACAAATCACAAAGTTTCAGCAGAATGTTAAAAGGGATGAAAAAAAAAAAGAGGCTAGAGATAAGATACAGCAAAAGCGAAGGGGGAGAGGTGGGGGATACTACACTCTCACAGGGGGAGTCAAGCTTGAGCTAATACTCATAAAACTGTTGGATAATGAGTGAGGAATCCCATGTCCAAATTCAGGCCGTTATCTCTTGTGTCAAATAGAATTATTCTTCGTCCAAAAGTTTTTCTTTCCTGAATGGATTTGAAATTTCCTTTAAGAACTAAAATATTGAGGTCTTCCATTGTGTGGCCTGGTTGTGCGAAATGGTGTCCCACAGGTGTGCAAAGGTCATCTTCTTTACGTTCCTTGATGGTATGTCTGTCCAAATTCACCAGGCCACACAATGGAAGACCTCAATATTTTAGTTCTTAAAGGAAATTTCAAATCCATTCAGGAAAGAAAAACTTTTGAACTAAGAATGATAATTCTATTTGACACAAGAGATAACGGCCTGAATTTGGACATTATCCAACAGTTTTATGACTATTAGCTCAAGCTTGACTCCCCCTGTGAGAGTGTAGTATTCCCTTCCCCCCTCGCTTTTGCTGTATCTTATCTCTAGCCTCTTTTTTTTTTTCTTTATCCCTACTAACATTCTGCTGAAACATTGTGATTTGTATAGTACTGCTTGGACTTTGAAGAAGGGGACACTCCCCAAAAGCTTGTCCTCAAAATTGTATGTTATTGCAAATAAAAAAAGTATCACGGACAGGCCTCAATTGTTTCTGGATTTACGACTATGAGCTTTCTTACAATGGAGGGTGAGGTGCAGCACTGTGCAGGAACCCACAGCAGCTACCATTCACCTTTTCAGCATTTACCACATGGAAGGTAATTGTTGAATGGTTGCATTATTTTATTTTATTGTTGTTTAGGACCCTAGTCTGAGCTGTGTTTGATCCATCTCTATTAACAAGTGTTCATGAATTTCTTTTTAAATGCTGTCTTAGTTCTTCGTGAGTACGCCTGCTATGGATAAAGACCCTTAGAGGGTTGAAATGATTAAGCAATTGTTTTGTGTTTCTGTTATCAGTACTAATAAAGAATAGCTTTTTTTAACTCTTTTTCCAGCCTGTTTACTTCTTCCAGTTCCGTGGATAGAGACTTATTTGTAGCAGATATTTTACCAATTGTTGATTGATTCCTTTTGGTTTATGTACTTGCAGGGGCGTCCCTTGGGTTGGTGTCACCTGGTGTGATAACACTTGGTGACACCCCCTCCGGCGATCCCCGCAGAATGGATTGGATCTGCGGATTGAGCATAATGGATCGGACTCCGATCCATTATGCTCTCAAATCCACAGATCCGATCCATAATGCGGGGATCGTCGGCATGCAACCTATATGGGGTGACACCGGACCCGCTCCACGAAAAGTTAGGTTGTAAAGAAAGCCGACGATCCCCACAGGATGGATCGGATCCATCCTGCGGGTATCATCTGCTTGCTTTACAACTTACCTTTTCGTGGAGCGGGTCAGGTGTCACCCGTGCAGTAGGTGTCACCCGGTGCGGCGCGCAGCCCCCGCACCTGCTTTGGGACGCCACTGTGTACCTGTAAGCATTTATAATTATTAATCTTGTAACTGTTCACCACTTTGATCTTAGTAGTAGGAATCCCGTGTCACAGACCAGCCACCATGGAATCTTAGGGTTCCTCCATAGATTGTTAGTGATTCTTAGAGCTGTGGCTTACTGACACCCCCCATCTGATGGTGCCTACATAATTCCAGCTGCTACTTGGCAGATCTTTTTTCACCTGTCTGCAAGCATGGCGTTCTGACCATCATTGTAAGGGGGCGATTGTTCTCACTAACCACCATTGTAAGGGGGCGATTGTTCTCACTAACCACCATTGTAAGGGGGCGATTGTTCTCACTGACCACCATCATAAGAGTTATTCCTTCCATTGACCCCCAATTAAATCATTTTTGTAGAGGCTCACTGAGACCTGAAGGTTCTTTTGAAGGTTCCTATGGGGTAAAAAGCTTGATAAAGGCTGTTGTAGACTGGACATGGAATATTGTAGGCTACAAGTGCATTGAAAATCTATCTATCTTTAAACTGATCCTAGCGGCTGACATTTTTGTTTTCTTGGATTTGGTACATACACATGGTGGGGATGATCAGCTTGCCTATGAGTGATGTTGGGGGTCAGGTGTGTGATAGAGGAATTTCATATTTATTTATTATGGCTCACTAAATCATGAGAATGTGTTCCAAGTTTGGTATAGGAATGGTTTTACTTTAATAGACCTAATGCTATAGCAGTGGTTTCCACACTGTGGTCTTCATGGCCGGATGCAGCCTTTTGTTTTCCTTTTTCTTTGGGGCATTAGTCTTCCAACTGGCACCAATGATGGAACACCATTCCTTCCACTAACACCCACAGTGGGACACTATTCCTTCCACTGACACCAGCGATGGGACATCATTCCTTCCACTGACACCAACAGTGGTGCACTATTCCGTCCACTGACACCAATGATGGGACAACATTTCTTCCACTGACACCAACAGTGGGGCACTATTCCTTTCAATTACACCAATGATGGGGCACTATTCCTCCCACTGACACCAATGATGGGGCACTATTCCTCCCACTGATACCAATGATGGGGCACTATTCCTCCCACTGATACCAATGATGAGGCACTATTCCTCCCACTGACACCAATGATGGGGCACTATTCCTCCCACTGATACCAATGATGGGGCACTATTCCTCCTACTGATACCAATGATGGGGCACTATTCCTGCCACTGACACCAACAGTGGTGCACTATTCCGTCCACTGACACCAATGATGGGACACCATTTCTTCCACTGACACCAACAGTGGGGCACTATTCCTCCCACTGATACCAACGATGGGGCACTATTCCTCCTACTGATACCAATGATGGGGCACTATTCCTCCTACTGACACCAATGCTGGGACACCATTTCTTCCACTGACACCAACAGTGGGGCACTATTCCTTCCAATGACACCAATCATGGGGCACTATTGCTCTCACCTAGATGAATGATGGCACGCAATTCCTTCCACTGACATCATTGGGGTTTCATATATATTTGTAAACATGTAGGCACAACCCAAGGCCACCATTTAGGTAGTGTTGGGAACAGGATTCATTGAACTAGACAGAACGTTTCCAGTTATCCACCCCCACCCCCTTGTTTGACATTATTTTCTGCTTTGCACATTCCAGTATTAGCTATATTTGATGATAATTACTGTATTGCAGACTGGCGATAAGCTGTTCTGGCCCCAGCCTACATCTCTAATGTTCATCAACCAGAGGCCCCCCTCCCAGGCAGTGAATATTTATATGATGTGTTTTGCGTTCTGAGACGTTCCTCACACACTCGAGATTTTGGCCTTCAAAAAGCCCTGGAAGGCGGCTCTTAGCCGGCACCAGCGATCATGCCTATCTCAGAGTCTCGTGGGTCATGCTGTAACTCCATTGTCGGTAATCTGTTCAAGTGCAGAAATGGAGTTGCTGTTGCATGTCTCTGTTTTATGGAGCTCCGCGATATGGAAGTAGAAAATCTTTCTGCCAGATTTTTCTGCGGGGAAAAGGCTTGTCGATTTGCTTGCCTCATATGTATACTTCAAGCAGAACCAGGGCACTGCCCGAGGGCCCGGGATCAGTAGGGGGCCCCATGAGATGCCCCTGGTACCTTTTTCATAGGCTTTTTTGAGTTTGGGCAAGGACACAGGGGCCCCATGATCCCTTATTGCTCGGGAGCCCCACGAGTTGTCAGTCCGCCCCTAAGCAGAACTCCAAGAAAAGGTTAACATTGAAATTCATATATGGAAGATGTTGAAGGTTTTGCAATTTTGTCCCACCACACTTGTTATATACAGCCCCCCCTGTCGGACCACATCATGGTTCAGCTTCTTCGTTTTCTGGGTTGCCTTTTTGAATTGAATAAAAGTGATGATGCTGATTTGTGTTTAGTGAGCGGGAGGTGAAATGGTGAAAAAGAAAGCTGCAAAACTGAACCAGGTCATGCCACATACATGGTTATACAATGGGGCAGAGGAGCGTGTGAACTAGAATAACTAGAGAATTCCAAATCCAGAAGCCTGTGCAAGTCCTTTAGAAATACAAAAGCTTGACCGTGGCCAGCATGCTGTAGAAGAGCACCCTTTCTTTCTGGGTGGAAGCATCAGTCCCTCTTTAGAGGACCAACACACTGAGTCAGAGATAGAGATCTACATTCAGAAGAGAGCATGTGATTTGCTGAATAGAGGACTCTTTCTCTGACTCAGCAGGCAGCATGGTGGACCTCTACACAGAGTCCACTGTTTCCACACAGTGAGCACGAGTCCTTTGGTTAAAAACAAACAATAGATGTTCTAATCCTCCCATCCAAAACTGAGGAAAAACCTTTGGCTTGACATTCACTTGACATCCTGAGTTTAAAATACATAGAATTGTTTTAAAACCCTTCCCATGTCTGTTGGAGTTGAGATAAGTGTGAAGCTCTCTCATTGCTCACGCTTCAGATACCCTATGCCACGTGTAGACACAAACTGTCCCTTCTAATTTATACCCTGTGCCACACATGGTCACAAACCCTCCATTCTAATTTATACCCTATGCCACGTGTAGTCACAAACTGTTCTTCTAATTTGTATACTGTGCCACACATGGTCACAAACCCTACATTCTAATTTATACCCTATGCCACGTGTAGTCACAAACTGTCTCTTAGAAGGGATGGTTTGCAATTACACATGGCATTGGGTATACATTCAAATGGACGGTTTGTGACTACACATGGCATAGGGTAAAAATTGGAAGGGGGGTTTGTGACTGTGTGTGTCATAGGGTATAAATGAGAAGAGATAGTTTGTGACTACATGTGGCATGGGGTATAATTTAGAAGGGTTGGTTTGTGACTACGCGTGGAATAGGGTATAAATTCAAAGGGACGGCTTGTGACTACATGTGGCATGGGGTATAAATTAGAAGGGATGGTTTGTGACTATGCGTGGCATAGGGTATAAATTCAAAGGGACGGTTTGTGACTACATGTGGCATGGGGTATAAATTAGAAGGGATGGTTTGTGACTGTGTGGCATAGGGTTTAAATGCAAATGTATACCTTATGCCACGTTTAGTGACAAACTGTCCCTTCTAATTTATACCCTATGCTACGCGTAGTCACAAACCATCTCTTCTAAGTTATACCTTATGCCACGTGTAGTCACAAACCATCCCTTCTAATTTATACCCTATGCCACGCATAGTCACAAACCGTTCCTTAGA
Organism: Staurois parvus; assembly: GCF_062004578.1. Taxonomy (NCBI): domain Eukaryota; kingdom Metazoa; phylum Chordata; class Amphibia; order Anura; family Ranidae; genus Staurois; species Staurois parvus. Next base: position 574,980 of record NW_028319552.1, read on the forward strand.
AGGGACGGTTTGTGATTACACGTGGCATAGGGTTCATATTCAAAGGGACGGTTTGTGACTACACATGGCATAGGGTATAAATTGTAAAGGGGATCTGTGCCTATGTGTGTTATAGGGTATAAATGAGAAGAGACGGTTTGTGACTACACGTGGCATGGGGTATAAATTAGAAGGGATGGTTTGTGGCTATATGTGACATAGGGTATAAATTAGAAGGGCCAGTTTGTGACTGTATGTGGCATAGGGTATAATTTAGAAGGGACAGTTTGCGACTACACATGGCATAGGGTTTAAATGCCAATGTATACCTTATGCCACATATAGTGACAAACTGTCTCTTCTAATTTATACCCTTTGCCACGTGTAGTCACAAACCATCCCTTCTAATTTATACCCTATGCCACGTGTAGTCACAAACTGTTCCTTCTAATTTATACCCTATGCCACGTGTAGTCACAAACCATCCCTTCTAATTTATACCCTATGCCACGTGTAGTCACAAACCATCCCTTCTAATTTATACCCTATGCCACGTGTAGTCACAAACTGTTCCTTCTAATTTATACCCTATGCCACGTTGAGTCACAAACCATCTCTTCTAATTTATACTCTAAAAGGTGGCTTTAATTTTGAATCTAAGTGTTCCTAGCCTCTGTATATTCTTTTTGGGAATTACTTTGGGGATGTAAAAGGAGGTGAAGAATCCAAAGTCTAAGAATATTAACTGAAAAACCTGAGCTGTAGGCCCCTGTTTTTGGCAAGATTCTTTGGCATAATTTGGAAGAGGTTTTGCTTCTTAAAAAAAAGAAAAAAAAGGTCACCTGGATGGTCATCCTAAGTTCCTGCAGATCCTCCTAGCTTGGCTTTTCTGTGATTGTGTGCGATACTATAAAAGTGGTTGAATAAAGATATAGCTGTATGAGACATAGTCTCTGTTCTCTTGGTTTACTCTCTATTGTTTGTCATTCATTTGCAAAACAAAATGTGACATTTTCTAGAAGTTCTAAATGGTATGAGATTCAAATTCAAATGTGTTTGGTTAGCTTTTTCTCCATCTGGTGCATTCCTTGTAGTTCTGAAATAGAAGAACAAGCACATCAATCTTTGAGCATAGGTGGTAGCTTGGAGGGTAAGAGCTCTGACTGGTCTGCTGGAGACCTGAGTTCAAATCCCTCTGAGGGAAGCCTTGTGTGTCCCAGGTGCTGTGCAGTGCCTGATCCCCCTGATGGTGAGGTGGGGCAGTGGGAAATGTTTCTGACCCACCATCAGGGTGTTCAGGTACTGTACAGTGCCTGGGTGGGGGGTATATATATATATATATATATATATATATAGTGTGAGGCCAAGAAAACCCTAAGTCCCTGCTTTTTGAATGGGCTGCCCCGGTAAGACAGCCCATTCTATTTATATATGTTGCAGTGATGTCACAGACCGTGGACCAAGGAGGGGGGTGTCCACAACCTAATGTGATGCCCACACATGTTACAGGTCTGTGGGGACCTGGGACTGGAGCAGACTGGTGGGTTGTCCATGGCCTCCAGACTTCCACTCAGAGATTTGAGCTCGGGGTCTACATGCGCTTTTGAGTATTTGCCCTTGGAGTCTACAGTGCTTCATGGGTTGGCACTCGGGGTCTGCAGCACTTTCAGGTATTTTGCCCTCAGGAGTCTACAGTGCTCTCATGGATTTGAACTCGGGTCTACGGCGCCCTGGGTCAACACTCTTATCCTCTGAGCTACTTGCCTCTGCTCAGTCTCTCATGTGTTTGTTCTCCTAGTTCAGGTTTATAACATGATTCCAAATTTAAAAGAAGAAACTAGTACTTGAACCTGCAACTCAAAATCATCTACATGGTCATGGGCTGGCTGCTAAACCTCTGAGCCAAGCAGGTTTCTGATTAGCCTGTGTGTCAGTCCAGACTTAGTAAGCTAAATGTGATCATCGACTTGCTACTAAATAGATGTGTTCTTTCTACTATTTCAAGAGTGTGAAATCGCCAGTGTCAAAAAGCTAAAAGAAGGTTTGAACCTGCAACTCCAAAAGGTATACCAGGTCATGAGCTGGCTGCTAAACCATTGAGCCAGAGCACAACTCTGGCTCAGGAGCTTGGCAGCCAGCCCTTTGACCATCAATACTTCGTAAATAAGGTAATAACTAATTTGATCAATCATTATTTTATATAATTGGAAGATTCATGATGATCAGGTGATCCAATTTCCCTGATGAAGGCTCTCCTGCCAACAATATCCCAGGAATGTAAAAAGTGCAACTTAGAATATTTTTTCTTCTTATTCAGTATTAATCCTCCTCTCGCTGTGTCTCATATCTTACAGGACAGTGGCCTGAAATGTTGCCCCAACAACAGAGGGTTCAGAATCTAGGACAGTTGTGACTGGAAGTGGCTTGTCCAGATCTGCCAGGCTTTCCCTCACTGGGATTTGAACCAGGGTTCACCAGTAAAACAGTCAGGCTCGTATCCTCTGAGCTACTGTTGCTTCTTCCTGGTGACCTTCAGACAGATCTCCTCTTTCAATTACTGAATTATTAACCTTACACAACAAGGAACCCTTTACATAGATTGTGATGTGTTTCATAGGTTTACATTTCAGGCACATTTCTTCCATTGAATAAAGGAAGTTCCACTTCTATATCAGACCGATAAACACCTCAGGGAGGACCTTTTTTATGTGAAGCCATGAGTTTAATTTCTTTAAGTACTCTTTCAATGTGTGATTCTCTTGTGCTGCTGTACAAGCCATACAAAGGACCTCTTGGATAAGATGAGAGCACTGATTCATGGTGGAGTCCTCTCTACAAATCCCTGAAGTGGGTTCTGGCTGTAGACAAGTCATGTCATCACTCCAGGAAAACCTTTCCTGCCTACTTCTTCCTGTGAAAATGCTAGCTGCATGGCCATCTAGATTATCAAACAGCGGTGCCAGAGTTTTGTCTGTAGTGACTGCATGCGTGTTCCAAGTCTATGGCAGACAGGCAACTTGCTTGTTCACAAGGGGGTTCAATAGTAAACTATGAATTTATCGCAGGATAGATTTTCTTTAAATGTATGTAAAGCCAAACTTTTTTTTTTTTAATTCATTTTAGATAGCATATGGAATGGATGCCATCACCAGTCAAGTTTCTTTTCAGTTTACCTTAATTTTGATTTACCTTAATTTTTTAGACACAGAGGCAGACACAAAAGAAAACAGGACGAATACCATCCTAGGTGTTGGAACGTTTTCCCTCTTTTCCTGTGACAACTGCAACATTTTAGATTTCCCCATGACTTTCCATGGGCACGAGGAGAAACACAGGTGGGGAATGGGGCAGAAGAACCACATGGTTGAGCCTTCTTTTACCGTCCCTCAGCTGCTCCCCCTTTAGCTGGAAAGGCAGAAGCAAGGGATGTCCAAATGCCAAAACAGAAATTATATCCATTGATATGTTTGGTGGGCACTACCGCCAAAGAATGCAACCCATTTGAGTGATTCGGGGTGTGCTGCAACCCCCCCCAGAAACCATGTACAAGGCACACAATTGCAGCCCAGTATTCTGCATGTAAGGGGTTAAACAAGTGGTGAGAGGCCGTACAACCCCTCCTCACCACCTGTGCAATGCTCTCTGAAGAGCAATCTGAACCCTTATCACTCCTCAGAGAGCATGGCAAGTGTAAAATAGATTAAGATGTGGTTACATCCCTGTCAGTTGTTTTTCTGCCCATTGGGGAATTTTCTTTCACATTTTGTTGTAAGGCACAGCAGAAAGTGAGAATACCTCACCTAGTTGTCACAGAACAGATGTTCCTACTGGTAGATTTGTCCTCTGTGACAACTTTAAAACTTTGGACTTCCCCTCACTTTCTCTCTTGGTGACAATAAAGAATAGTAGGGACACAGATTGCAATGAAAACCTAAGATAGGACTCTATCCCTTCAATATTCTTTTCAAAACAAAATCTTTGGGCTTTGAATTACAGTATTAATTATTTAGATTATTTACCAAACAGATGATTTCTATGTGCCCTGTTCCTACCATACATGGCCATTGAGGTGCTGAAAAATGCAACTCAACGGACATGGTATGAATAAGCTCTAACTATCCCTCCCTCCACAACTCCATAATTAACAAGTTTTTGAAGGCCTGTGACAAAGTTTCCTTCCAGCCAACATCTTTCTGTGGTTTGCTCATACACAGCAGAAGTCCATAGACATTTAAAGGGCTTTCTCCTGTTGAGTCAACAGGGCCATAGATGTCTACAACGACCTTAAATGTCTACAACGGCCATTGATGTCTACAACGGCCATTGATGTCTACAACGGCCATTGATGTCTACAACGGCCATTGATGTCTACAACGGCCATTGATGTCTACAACGGCTATAGATGTCTACAAAGTCCAAAACATGGCCTTTGTAGACATGTGTGGGTTTCTAATGCACATGCAAGGACCACTGAAAGAAGATTGCAGAACGTTGCTATGGCTTTGTGAACTTGGCATGTATGGAGTTATGGAAGGAGGGTGGGTTTAAAGTGGATCTTTGTCCATTAATCTAACATTTTCTCTCCTGGTTCCTCCCCTCTTGCTCCTACAGAATTGGAAAATGTTTCCTAATTTTTGGAAACATTTTGTACTTTTTTTGTGCCACACTGCAGCACTTCTTGGTTCTTTGCCAAGTCGAGAATTAAGTGGTGACCACCCCTGCCTCCTGGGAAGTCCATGTCGCATATCTCAGAAGGCAGTTGATAGGCGCATGCACCTCATGGGAAGCCATGCATGATGAGGTGCAAACATGCTGCTGCTCTCTCTGCCAGGCATTTGGGAACAGGCATAGACCTACAGCATGTCTAAACATGTAGACTTCGGAAATGCTTTGCAGAAGGGTTCTACAAGGTCCCAGATACCAGAATCCAGCAGCATGTCTGTGCATGCATGGGAATCCTCCAGGTCTGCTCAGACATGCCGCAGTTCTCTCTCAAGTCCCACATACCTGGCAGAGACCTGTGGCACATCTCCGCATGCATGGGATATTTGAAGATGATGCAGTAGAAGAGGAGCCGCCGATGAAGACTTTCCCCAGGGAGAAGTTCCTCTTGTCTTAGGACATAAGGGGATAAAAGAATAAGTAGACTTTGTTTGAAGGTATACTTACCCCTACACGCCAGCGCTGTCAGACAGATCACAGGTATAACAAGCGATTATTCACATTGAAAAAAAATAAAAAAAATTAAAACAAGTTTTCTTCTAAAGGACAGAAAAATCACATGCAGTGTCCCCCCTTGTCGTACGCATTGCTGATATTTCGTAGTGTTGCTAGGCCACGTGTTGTCTGGCTGTGAGATTATTCTAACGAGGAACTTGTCTGTATTGCTTAATATGCAGAGGGCGGCAGCGAGCGAGATAACAGAAATTATACACGCCACCCTTACTCTGCCCTTCACACATTAAACGGCCCTGTTCCACAATTCTGTTCTCCTTTATTCCCCCTGCCTGTCCCATAAGGTTTGGGCCTGCAGCTGGCGCTTTACCGTTGCACGCACACACCCGGCCAGGGAATTGTGGCAGGAGTGACGCCTGGCTTTGAACCTGTCCTTCAGTCAAAGTGAGCCGTTCTGACACCTCCTGTTAGATCTGCCGGAATATCAGAGGCGACGCGGCCGACTGAAGCGATCACAGACAGGCCTTTGCGCCGCTCGCTCGTTGATGGAATTTTAAAGTGGAGGAAATAAGTTGGCTGCCATTGTTGGCTGAAAATGTTGCTGCATGCCTGCCTTCAGAGAAAAGGCAAAGCTACTGCCTGGCGTACTTGTTCTAGGTCCGTGACTCCATAAAGCACCAAAGCTAGAGGATCAGCCTGACAACCAAACAGGTAGCAGAATGAGCAATGGTGGAACCCTGTGAAGAAAAAATTACTTGCCTGTCCGGTGAGGGAAACTCTAAACAACGCCAGGCTTTGCTGCTCAAGACTCAAAGGTTGGCAGCAAAGGCGAGCGCCTTGGGCGCTTCAATGGAACGGGTCGCAGAAAGAGCAGGATCTGCAACTTATACTACCAACACAGTTCACAGTATATGGGGACACTTTGGCCTTTGGCAGTGCTGCTACCCAACACTCCCTGATGCATCAGTAGCACATACCAACTAGAACAGTAGTTCTCAACCTGTGGGTCGTGACCCCTTTGGGGGTCGAACGGCCCTTTCACAGGGGTCGCCTAAGACCATCGGAAAACACATATTTCCGATGTGTAAAGAGCAGCTGCTGTGTAGAAAGCAGCTGCTGTGTTGAAAGCAGCCGCTGTGTAGAAAGCAGCTACTGTGTTGAAAGCAGCAGTATTGGAGGTAAAACGACACTTCATGAATTATAATTACTGGGTAAATAATTTTATGGTTGGGGGGTCACCACAACATGAGGAACTGTATAAAAGGGTCGCGACATTAGGAAGGTTGAGAACCACTGAACTAGAAGGTATGGTGTAGGCAGGTGCAGTCTATTTTCTCCACTGTACGTAGCGCTTATCCAGAGCAGCAATGCAGCTGGAGGGGTAAGTCGAGGGAAAATGGGTTTCTCTAGGATTCCCTCGGTTCCCTGGAGCAGCTTTCTGGGCTAGGTGCCTGGCTGCCATCCTCACCTGCTTTGAGATATTGTCCCGGAACAAGCATCCAGATATGTGCTTCCGACTGCCCCAGTCTGCACGCTTGTTCTAGGTCAGTGACTCAAAACAGCCAGAGAACCAACACGGACATCAAGCATTTTAAATGAAGAGGTCAGCAATGCCATATGTTTCTATCAGTAAGTTTTCTTTAAGGTGACCAATTTTATACAATTACGTAACTGTAAAAATAAAGTGAATATAATTACCTTTCTGGTGGCCCATTTGTCTAAAGCTGCCTCTTTATTGCCCCCCCCAAGCACTTTGAGAGGGTCATATACTTGTTACCCCCACCACACACTATGGTTCCTCCAGAAAGCTCATACGTCCTGTAGTGAAGTAAAAGCTGGTGGGAGGAACCACAGCATGCAGCGGGGGAGTGAGTACTCTAACACAATCGGAAGTGGCTAATCTCACCCATATTTCTATCTTGACCAGCGTCCATTAAATCTTCTACAGCCAAGCAAGTTTCACAAAAGAAAGCAATAACAAGTTAGAAATAAAAACCAAAATGACACAAAAGGTCTTTAGGGCCTCAGATTTATTCACAGACCCGCCAGGAACCCTCAGACGTCAGTATGAATGGTTCTTGGTTGCAGTCGGCTGTACATGACAAAATATTTAATCAAGGATTCCTGGCCATAGTGGGCCAGAGCAGTCCCTGAAAAGGCTTCTTTGCCCGGGGCCATCCCCTGGAGCTGGCTGGGCTCTCTCATGCGTTTCTGATGCGAGCTTAAATATTTATATACTGCAGACGCACGCTCTGGATCTCCCGCTTGTCCCTTCTGTTCTGTGGGATCCCTCAAACCGTTCTTGTGTTTTGTTTTTTAAGTTCTCTCTGCATTCTCCATGCATTCATGCGCCCAACTTCCCACCCCACTTGGCTGTTCCCCACTCGTTGTCCTCCTGGTGTGGTGGGACTATCCATTTTGGAGGCCCTGATGCTTAGATCATGCCGGCCAACCAGGGTGGTAGGAACAGTCCAACGGTTCCCAAGAGGCAGACTATGATGAACATCCAGAGGAAGATCCGATCGATGACCATGGCCACATACTTCCAGTCCTGTTTGACCTGTTGGGATTAAGGAGAGAGAAAGTGAATCTCATGATGTGACTGGAACAATATAAGTCTATCCATCCTACACAACATTTTTAAAGATATATATATGCTCAAGCTGGACTCAAGTGGACCTGGAACTGCAAGGATTGCCCAATGCTTGCAAAGGCCACACGGAGGTTTGATGGTGGCACAGGGTCACCCAACATCAGCAGGCTCCTATCTAGAGTCAATGGCTACATATAGACAATGAGAGGGGTGTGAGCTATTGCTCCCTGAATACATTTTATAAATGCCCACATCGGTTGCTGTTTCTGGAGGTAAAGTGATTAGTAAATTGATGGTTAAAGCACAAATTTAATGCTGCTGACTGTGGATAAATCAAGAGCTTGTGCAGGGCTTGGGATAGGTTCACATGGCTATTCAGAAGGCGATGGAGCAGCAGCTTCCAGCCATTCAGGAGGCAATACTGCCGCCTCCTGAATGCCTGTATTTTTGTTTGTTTCTTTGCAGAATTGCGATCTTGCATGGAACTAATGCTCCGCAACTATGAGCCAAGCATTTGGCTTGTAGTTGCAGAATAGTCCCGTTGACTTCAATTGGCGAGTTCAAAAGGCAAGCCTGGTGGCTTAACTCAACAAGCTGAGTTTAATTTGCTGCAGCTGCAAAGCATCTCGGCCTTGGTATGTATATGATCCTCTCCAGCTGCCTCATTAGGCCTTTTTCGCACAGGCAGTAAAAAAATGCAGCCGAACCACCTGTTCACCAATCGAAAGCCCAACAAGGTAGCTGGAAGAGATTGCACATAAGGAGCGGCTATGGTAAATTTAACTCAGCTCCTTGAGCCATCCATTAATTTCAACGGGACCACACTGCAAGTGCAAGCTATACGCTAGACTCGCAGTTGTGGCAAGTTAGTTCCAAGGACAATCACCATTCGGCAAAAAAAAAAAACAAAACAAAAAACAGGCATTCACGATGTGGTAGTATTGCCTCTTGAACACCTGTTCTGCCACCTTTTGAAAAGTGATCCTCCAGGGGCGGTGGAGACTGCCTCTGCATGAACCCACCATTGGGCTTTTAGAGGGCATTTAAAAACCCATCAGATGACCTGTGTGATTGAGGCCTTACCAAACACAAATAAATACTGGGAAAGTCAGTTATTTTACTGTTCAATCTTTCAGAAATTTCCAAAAAGAGATCCTGTCTTTTTGCTCATTCGAATCTCTGAAATTGCCACCTTCCCCTACCTTTACCATGCTCCCCACCTCTCCTTTACAAAACTCTTTTAGATATGGAGGACCATGGGCGTGAGTGGCCAGTCACCAGACCCAAACACTTTTTGGGCGCTGAGGATGTCAAAAACCCTCTTGCCTCCAACAGAGGAATGGCGGGGAAGCCTGATGAAGGTGAGTGTCAAGGTTCCTTTAAGAGACCTTACAGGGTGTCTTTAAGGAAGAATTTAGGGGGGGTCATTGAGATACTCCTTTTTGTTTGCCATCTGCCTTATATCAGCAGTGCAGAGGGACAAATTGGAAAACAAGAAAAAAAAAAACAGCGGACAATCAAAGCGGTTTGAAAGCTACAGAAGGCGGAAGATAACAGCCACTTGAGATGGAAATAGACTAAATGATTGCAGGCTGGGCGCTCGCTCTATCACGCTGTGAGCGCTCCGCCGACAACGGACCTCTGTTTAAAGTTATCAGACAGCACAGCTTGCACCTTCCGCATAATGACCAGAAGTGAATCGTCAGAGTCCGCGAGCGGTGGCAAGGTCAGTGGTTTCCAGCAAAGAGACACAATGAGATCCTGTATACACCCTCACATCGAGCGCATGCAATGAGCACAGATCTCCGAGCTGAAATCTGCAATAATAAAAATCCAACTGCTACTTCAGCTATTAATTAGGAAAACAAGGGAAGGTAACGTAGTCCAGTTCATGTAATTACTTACATCCCTAGTGGCCACTGGCATGGTTCTATGGTAGCATGCTAACATGTTTCCAGCAGTGGGGGTTGGATGGGGACAACCAGTGAGCAGGAAGGAGACCCAGATATAACAAGCCTGTCCACTGCCAGCATGGTGCAGAGAACTGTTGCTCCTTGTGTGGAAGCAGTGGTCTCTCTACAGAAGTCTGACAATCCTCCTATTCAGTCAGATCCAGAGCTCTCCAATCAGCAGGGAGTATGAGGTTTTCTGATTTTAGAGCAATTGGTCTAACTCAGTAGAGAGGGTTGTCAGACCTCTGCAGAGAGACCACTGCTTTACTGCTGCTTCCCAGAAAAACAAGTGCATGACCAAATCACTGCACACCATATACTCCCTTGTATGGCTGATATCTTATCCTAGCTAATGAAAATTCAAAACTTTTTTTTTTCTTTTGGAGTGGGAATGTATTAGAACCCCTTGTTATAACAGTCTGTGCCCTGATTGAGAAGATTCACTCAGTTTTTCCTGGTGACCATTGTTGCTGACATGGCAAGTGATAGGAAATCAAACTTTGTCTTCACCAAAACAAAAATTGATGGGAAACCTTCCAATGGGGACACTTGTCCCTGTGACAACTGTCTAAGAGGGGAACTTCCTCTTTCTGTTGCATCTACAGGACACAAGAAGGAAAATCTAAGAAAGGGAGGTTTTGGGTATTCATACACTTAAATGTAATCCAGTTAGGGTTTAGACCTACTTGGAGGTTCCTCAGCAACTGGAAGTCTATAAGTGTCCCTTCGCCCATTAAAAAAAAAAAAAATGTATATGTTAGGTACTTACAGAGAAGTCGGCATCCTCTGCTCTCAGGTGGTCTGCGATATAATGGACTCCCTCAATGGCCAACTTCAGGGATGGAGACATCAGCAGCACATGCTGCTCTTTGGTACTGACTGTTTTGGTAACTTGACTGGTGCCACTTGACTTCTCTTGGTTTTTGGGTTTGCATTTGCACTGAGAATTTGGAGTCTGCTGTGCTTCATGCACGTGACAACTCTGAGACTGTGGAGAGGTACTGGACTGACCATTGGTCTGGGAAGAATCTTCATGAAGGTAGCAATACTGTATGCTCCTTGAGCGGCAACGAATTGTAGCCTCATTGGTTTCCTTGGGCGTGTACATCTGTTGCACGCTTACAGAGCGAACCTTGGGCATCAGGTTGGTCTGGGGCTCTCCCAGAAGATGAGTTTGGTTTGAAGGACGAGGGCAGCTGGTCAGAGTTGATTCCTCGCAGAGCAGTGAATATTGCCCCGAGGGAGACTTGCAGATCACTTGAGAGTTGGCCGTTTGTTCCAGCTGGTGGCAACAGGAAGAAGCTGGTGATGCCCTCTGGCTGGTGGGGCTGGCTGAGGATGAACTTGGGAAGGCCGGCTCAATCTCTGTCTCAGACCACAGTCTAGGTGGAGGACTAAGCCTTCTAACATGCAAGGACTCGATCAGTTTCTTGCAGTTGTCCTTTGCAGGCCTCTTCATGAACAAAACCCTGGGCACCACATCCAAAAATATTCTGCGTACCCAAGCTGGCATGGTGTGTGTACGAGGGGAACGGTGGTGGACATTCAATACAAATACTGTGATGATGATGGAGAGGGTGACAAAGATCATGGTGAAGAGCAGGTATTCCCCAATCAATGGGATGACCAAAGATGTGGATGGAATAATCTCAGTAATGAGGAGGAGAAAGACAGTCAGGGAAAGCAGGACGGATATACACAGTGTGATCTTCTCTCCACATTCTGAAGGTAAGTAGAAGACCAACACGGTTAAGCAGGAGATGAGAAGGCAGGGAATGATAAGGTTAATGGTATAAAATAAAGGAAGTCTACGGATGATAAAAGAATATGTGATGTCCGAGTAGATTTCTGTGCAACACTCATACTTCTTAATGTTGTAGTTGCCGACAGCATTGACAATGACCCACTCTCCGCTCTCCCAGTAGTCAAGTTGGTCGACATGATTGTGCATGCTGATCAGATCGATCTTGGCTCTATCATAGGTCCATGAGCCGAACTTCATGGTGCAATTCTGCTGGTCGAAGGGGAAAAAAGTGACGTCAATGCTGCAGGAGCTCTTGTAAATGGCTGGGGGTGTCCACTTTATCCGTCCGTCATAGAAGAGGTGGGCTTTGGTCAAGTGGGTCACTGCAAAGTCCCCATCAGCACTATAAAAATACAAAAAACAAAAAATTAGGATTTGTCCTTGACTACATCTTATTACATAGTCACGTTTCTCTGGCACTCTGCAAAGTCTTTAATCGGAGCCTTCAAAATACTTTGTGTAAAATGACCTTAAATGGGCCCAGGCTCCAGCGGGCGGGTAATGGATTCTGCGCCTTCGTTTAATATCATTTCTTTTTTCTATATTTTGCCATTTTGGATTGCAGCTCAATAACAATTTATTTTCTTTGTTCATGTTTCATCGGCTTTTCCCTCAAAATGTCAAATGGTACAATGAAGAGAAAAGGTTTGCCAAGTTGCTCAAGGTAGAAATTATTCCAGTCTTAAAAATGTACCGATGATGTTTTGGTGCAAAATATTCCAGAATGGAAAGGAGTATTTTAGGTTGTCACAACCCTTTTCTTAGGCTACGTTCACACTAGTTTTGTCAGCAGGCGTCAGGGAAGCGTTTTTAACGCTTCTCAAACTCCTATGAAAGTTCTGGACATGGCAGCACACAGTGCTGTTCACACGGAAGCGTTAGCGTCGCGGTAAAACTGACGCCTCGGGTCCAGTCAGGAAGAGTTGAAGCCTCCCATTCAAGTTGATGGTGCCGCTCCTCGCGGTTGCAAGGCGTTTGCGGAGCATTAATTCCATTTACCTTCATTATAGGAGTTTGTGGTGCGGTTTTAACACTTGGCAAACGCCTATCAACGGCCTCAAAACCGCGCATAGGGCGTTTTGGGAGCGTTTGAGGAGCGTTAAAAACGCTTCACAAACGCCTATCTAATGCCTGTAAAACACTATAGGGGCGTTTGGCAAGAGTTAGAAATAAAGTCAAGTGTGAACAAGCCCTTAAGTTCATTTTTCCCTTTGCATGGGTATGTTTCCATGGAAGCTTTAGGAGTTTAGGTTTGGGATAGTTAGGTGGTACAACAGGGGTGGACAAATAATACTGGAAATCAAGAGCCGGTCTGTCCAATCTGGGATCCATCAGGATTTTTTTTTGTCTTGTTAGGAGCCAAGCTCCATTGACAACCCAGAAGACCTCAAATGTTAGGCAGCAGCTGTAAATTGTAAGGAGCATTGGCTCTCTGGCTTCTGGGATTTGTCCAGCCCTGTGTTACTACCAGGGGCGGACTGACATTTCATAGGGCCCCCGGGCAATAGGGGATCATGGGGCCCCTGTGTCCTTGCCCTAACTCAAAAAAGCCTATGAAAAAGGTACCAGGGGCATCTCATGGGGCCCCCTACTGACCCCAGGCCCTCGGGCAGTGCCCGAGTTTCCAAATGGTCAGTCCGCCCCTGGTTACTACTCTAAGGTGCTGAAGAGTATAAGGAAAATCAGAGGAAAACCTGGAAGAATCAGTCCCATATTTATTCTGCAGAAGGACAATGATCATAAAACTTACAATCAGAGTCATAGAGAGCTATCGTCATTAGAAGAACAAGGGGTCATGGAAGAGTTGGTATGGTCCCCATAGAATTCATCAACACCATTGAGACATGAAGAGACAGAAGCAACTGAGACAACCCTAATCCAAGGAAGAAGTGCGCTCAGTTCGCCTAGAAACATATGCAGTACATCTCTATATTACATTTCCCCATGTTTTACCCCTTTGAGAACCCTGCAAGTACTGAAAACGATCTGTGGATCTGTTTGGAATGCTCTCAGCTCCTAAGTCCTGTTCCGGGCTGGCAACACACAGCATTTTTGTAGACCAAGTGGTGTCAGCCCTGCCCAGTTTTCTTTTGTTAAACTCCCAGTCTCACTTCCATCAACATAAAGGCTAATCATTCTGTAGTTCAGGATTATAAATGGGAGAGCTGGGAATTTCCAGGCTTGTTGCGTAAAATAAATGCCCTTCCAACCAGCTACACCCCTGATGCCCAACCTGGAGCCCTTTGGCACTTTTTTTTGTGGCCCACGGGGGCCCCTGCAAACACTAATATGTGCTTCCCTATTGCCCTGTTATAGCAGTGATTTCTAGCTCCAGTTTCTGTCACAAGTCTCTGACAGTCTCCTGCAGCATGTCTGCAGTCTCTTACTATCTCTTGTATCATGTCTGTAGTCTCTTACCATCTCAGATATTATATCCAGTCTCTGACCATCTCTTGTACCATGTCTGCAGACTCTGACCATCTCCTGTACCATGTCTGCAGTCTCTGACCATCTCCTGTACTATGTCTGCAGTCTCTGACCATCTCTTGTACCATGTCTGCAGTCTCTGACCATCTCCTGTACTATGTCTGCAGTCTCTGACTATCTCCTGTACCATGTCCAAAGTCTCTGACCATCTCTTTTATTATGTCCAGTCTCTGGCCATCTCCTGTACCATGTCTTCAGTCTCTGACTATCTCTTGTATCATGTACACAGTCTCTGACCATTGCCTGTACCATGTCTGCAAGCTCTGACCATCTCTTGTATTTGTAGTATACTGTGTGAATACACACAGTATACTACCGTATTAAATCCAATCGCTGACCATCTCCTGTATCATGTCCACAGTCTCTGACCATCTCTTGCATGTTTTCCTGCCATCTCTGACCATATTTTGTATCCTGTCCCATATTCTCTGACCATATCCTGTTGTGTTTCTTTTATGTTTGGCCCTTCGGTGATGTTGGGGATTGCACTGAAGGCCCCCATATCAAGAAAGTTGACCACCACTGAATTATACGAATGTGACTTTATTGTAAATTCTAACCCTATTCTGGTATGTAGGTATAGCAATAGACCAATCCCAACCTCAAATTATACAAAACAAATCCTAAGCAAGCGTTTCGGCTACTGTAACCATATAGTGATACATTTCGGTGATAGGACAGCACAGAGGCTAAACGGTTAGCACTTCCGCCTGGCAGTACTCGGGTCTTTGGTTCCAATCCCAACCACGGCACCACCTGCCTGGAGTTTGCATGTTCTTCCTGTGCCTGTGTGGGTTTCCTCTGGTTACTCCGGTTCTCTCCCACACTCCAAAGACATGCTGGTAGGTTAATTGGCTCCTGTCTAAATTGTCCCTAGTATTTGTATGTATGAATGTGAGTTGGGGACCTTAGATTGTACACCCCTCGAGGGTTAGGGACCTTATATTGTACGCCCCTCGAGGGTTAGGGACCTTATATTGTACGCCCCTCGAGGGTTAGGGACCTTAGATTGTACGCCCCTCGAGGGTTAGGGACCTTAGATTGTACGCCCATCGAGGGTTAGGGACCTTAGATTGTACGCCCCTCGAGGGTTAGGGACCTTAGATTGTACGCCCCTCGAGGGTTAGGGATCTTAGATTGTACGCCCCTCGAAGGTTAGGGACCTTAGATTGTACGCCCCTCGAGGGTTAGGGACCTTAGATTGTACGCCCCTTGAGGGTTAGGGACCTTAGATTGTACTCTCCTCGAGGGTTAGGGACCTTAGATTGTACGCCCCTCGAGGGTTAGGGACCTTAGATTGTACGCCCCTCGAGGGTTAGGGACCTTAGATTGTACGCCCCTCGAGGGTTAGGGACCTTAGATTGTACGCCCCTCGAGGGTTAGGGACCTTAGATTGTACGCCCCTTGAGGGTTAGGGACCTTAGATTGTACTCTCCTTGAGGGTTAGGGACCTTAGATTGTACGCCCCTCGAGGGTTAGGGACCTTAGATTGTACGCCCCTCGAGGGTTAGGGACCTTAGATTGTACGCCCCTCGAGGGTTAGGGACCTTAGATTGTACGCCCCTCGAGGGTTAGGGACCTTAGATTGTACGCCCCTTGAGGGTTAGGGACCTTAGATTGTACGCCCCTTGAGGGTCGGGGACCGATGTGAATGTACAATATATATATGTAAAGTGCTGCGTAAATTGATGGCGCTATACAAGTACCTGAAATAAATAAAATAAATACTATGCCAACACAGGGTCCCTGGCCCCACCAGAGGATGAAACTCCCTAAACATACTGCCAGGAATGCCACCTTCCATGTACCAAGCTGGCTGGAATTTGACCACCAGCTCTGTGAAAGGCTGTGAGCCAAGCATAGCAACAGAGGAATGCAAAATCCCAACAATAAACTGGATATAAAAGAAAATCAGAAGAACTTGGCCTGTATTGGTGGTGGTGGTGGGTGGAGATGACCCGTGAAGGCCAGGGACAAAATGCATCTTGGGAAATACGCATCAAGATCTCATTATAGCGGCTCCTAGACCCCAAGCTTGTAATTTCTCGGGCCTTATCCCGAGCTGTGCCGGAGAATTTCAACACTTAGACGCTAAGCCTTGCAAATCCTCCAGTGTTGACTTATTAAATCCGATAAAGAGAAAATGTGTATACGAGCGCACCTAATTGCAGCAGCTATACATCAGGTTACCATACACCATGAAAATACCATAAGTCAAAAAATGTAGCGCTACAAAAACACAAATATACCAATGAAGACAGATAGGTGATTCACATGAGTAAATGTCTAAATAAATAAATATGACAGTTCATAAAAGGGGTGACTTTTAGTGATTTCTTCTCTGTCCTGCACTGCTGGTGCTCAGGCGTTGTGCAAAATAGTGCTGAGAGAATGCACACTCACCAGAACACCCAGGAAAATGAGCGTTTAGTAATTATATATTCCCCTTTAGAGACATCAGCCGGTCAGGATAGGATAGTGTACTAGCCTCCCTCACGAGCTCCTGGAGGAATCTGTGTGGTCCCTTGATAGGTAGCCTGTGGACTTCTCCCTGAGGACCGCATACGTTCCTTACCCAGTGATGGCTGCAAATGAATACTCCCCAAGGGAGTCAAAACAAGGACGCCTCCATAGTGTAGTAGGTGATAACAGAGGTTTTATTACATCTAGCATCGAAAGTACACAGCGGTGTATACAAAAACGGACTGACCGTCCAGTGGTAAAGATGGCCGCCGGAGCTCCACGATGCTCCGGCGGCGTGACGTCACGGCGTTCCTGGCTCCTCCTACGCGTTTCGTGCACACGCACGTCGTCTGGGGGGATTTGCCAATGAACACCGAGCCGTGCGTCGTACATTTATATGCTAAGCGCATGCGCAGTAGAAAGGGCGCCATATTCTAGAAGTGCGACCTGAGGACACCCGGATATCGATATGGGCGCCATTTTTCATTAGTTCCATTGCTTATACATACCGTTACAATAGCAGCACGTAAAGCCGGCCAGCTGTCATTATTAATAACAGCATTACACCCCCTTAATGGTCTCACTTCGGTGTTAGATCAAACTGCCAATTTCATATATGTTAGGTAAGTGCCTTCCAATTGACCAAATTAAAGGGCAAGACGAATCAATACAATACGTGTAGCGCTAGCATATAAACCACTTCATAAAAAATCCATGTGCATGTAATATTCATAAAACAGAAAATCTGCTAATAGGCAACAAGACAATTGGCATACATAAGTCCATACTAAAAATATACATAAAATTGTACATAATGCAAGTAGCTATATCCTTTTAATTGTTATCAGTGCCAATCAGTGACACTAGAACTATAAACCTAAAACTGAACCAAGGAACAGTACAATAAAATGATAATATCATCATATCCTATTCTCTCGACATGACGATAAACCATACATAAAAAACAATAAAAAGAGAGGGTCCATAGAGTTTAGCTGTTATTGATAAAACAATTTAGATCTATGTCTATATTGTGGCCTTTAGGGTGTAAAGTCTGCAGCTCATATATCCAGCGTGTTTCGAGCTGTGAGACTCCACGCAGTTTATTTACCCCTCTCCAATGGGGTTGTACCATGTCTATCCCAACAAACTGTAAAGATGATGGGTCATTTTTGTGTTTACATTTAAAGTGATAAGACAATGAGTGATCTTTATACCCCTTTTTAATGTTGTTAATATGTTCTCTCAGTCTATCACGTAGGCGTCTGGTAGTACGTCCCACATACTGGAGTTTACAAGAACATTCAAGAAGATATACCACATTTTTACTGTAGCAGGTTATGCATTTATCTAATTTATACGTTCTACCTGTGGTATTTGAAGAAAAAGAAAATAGTTTCTGTTTCCTTACGTTATTCGTCGTACAAATAACGCACTTGTTACAAGGAAAGAAACCTGTTATGTTTGGTGCAAACGAGATCTTCTCTGGGGGGTTGATAACGTTAGGTGCTAACCGGTGTCTTAATGCTGTAGCTTTTTTATATATGACTTCCGGTTTAGCCGGCAGAATTTTGGAAAGGATGGGATCCGCCAATAAGACATTCCAATTTTTATTAATAATGTGCTTAATGGCTCTATGCTGTATAGAATATGTGGTCAAAAAAGGGCAAGACAGTGTCTTACTGGTCATTCTTTTATCCTCCAGTAATACACTTCTGTCCATATTAGCCACTTGTTGAATGGTGTCATCGATTTTTTGCTGAGGATATCCTTTTTCCAGGAATTTCATTTTTAAAGTGTCAGCTTGCATGTAGTATGTATCCAATTTAGTACAATTCCTGCGTATTCTTGTGAACTGACCTTTCGGAATGTTTGCAAGCCATGCAGGGTGGTGACAACTTTCTAACGGGATGAAACTATTCCTGTCGGTTTTTTTGAAGAAGGATTCCGTAATGACCATACCATTATCATTAAATAATGTTAGATCCAGGAAATGGATGTCTGTATTGCTATATGTATAACTAAACTCAATATTAAGTGTGTTATCATTAAGTGTTTTGAAAAAATTGTGTAAAGATTCTTCCTCCCCATTCCACAATAAGAACACGTCATCTATAAATCTTTTATAAAATATTAACTCTGGCCACTCTCTTGCATAAATTAAAAACTCCTCCCAATACGCCATAAAAAGGTTTGCTAGGCTGGGGGCAAACTTCGCCCCCATCGCCACGCCCTTGGTTTGCAAGAAATATTTGCGATCAAACCAGAAATAATTATTCTGCATTGCGAACTGCAGTAATGTTAAAATATATTCAATATGTGAGGGAGATAAAGTGCTATAGGCGTCTAAAAAATATTTGGCGGCATCCATCCCATCTTCATGTGCAATATTGCTATATAAGGATGTGACGTCCGCTGTGACTAAAAAGGTTTGAGATGAAATTTTAATATCTTTAATGTCATTCAAAATGTGCTTAGTATCCTTCAGAAACGACGGAGTTTGTATGACCAGTGGTTGTAGGAAATAATCTATATATTCCCCTACTTTGGAGAATAATGAGCCTATTCCACTTATAATAGGCCGTCCTGGTGGTTTCGTCGGATTTTTATGCACCTTTGGGAGTATATAAAACACTGGAAGTCTGGGGGCTGATGGGCACAGGAAATCTTTTTCTTTTTTATTTAGTATACCGCTATCAAATCCCTTTTTAATGATCTTTTTCAAACCTTTTTTAAGAGTTGATAAAGGATTCCCAGGAAGGCGGGTATAGGTAGTAGTGTCATTCAAAATTTTATAAGATTCCTCTAAATAGTCACATTTATTGAGTATGACCACCCCTCCTCCCTTATCCGCTGGTCTAATGACCAGGTCTTTTCTTTTCAGGAGGAGGTCAACTGCTTTCTTGGTGTCCATGTCAGGGGCCTTTCTAATATTTAGTCCCTCCAGATCTTTTAATACTAATTCTTTAAAGATATTCACATAGGATCTGCACTGATATTAATAAGAAGAAACCTAAAAAGACACAATCGAATGTTAGATATGAACCTTCACATTTACAACACCAATCTCCTAAACACAATAAACAGTTTAATTATTATAATGTACCAACATCAAATAGATATGAAGCTCTTAATGATCCAAATGTGGGGACACGAAATATGCAATGGCATCCATCACATGAGCAACATAATCAGTCTGACAATGGACAGTATTATCAAAATAGGAATCCCTACCCCCATCAGCAAGGAGCGGGAGCATCCCCTAGGCAACACCACCAGAATTATAGCTCAAACACTAATTACTATCCGCGCCACCAGGGGGCAGTAGCACCTCCTAAACACCATAACCAAGGGCCCGTGTATTCCAATAAACCATTTAATCCACAATTCAATAGGGATTATTATGACAATCGGAACTACCAGCAGACACCACCAAGAGTACCATATAATTATGACTCGAACAGAACACCTCAGGTTCATTTTTTAGGGGAAGGAGGGTCTCGGAAAAGAAGCGGTTCCGGAGAGGGAAAAGGGGGGGGAAAAGGGTCAACAGAAACAGGCAAGAGAAGGAAAACGTAGCTGGTCAAGGCATTTTCAATTTGAGTGATATAGTACTTACGCAACCTGAATTAAAACTTCTGGACAAGGGACTTAAGTTCGCCCCTAAACAAAAGTTAAATAAGTTTCAAACTTACATTGACATTCACAAATTCTCACGACAACTTTCATTAAAAAGATACTTTCACTCTAATCCATATAATTATGATCAGAGTATTAATAATTATCACTCAACACTAAAGAATGCCTCAACTTATAACCCCCCACCCCAGTCCAGATCCTATGTGAATATCTTTAAAGAATTAGTATTAAAAGATCTGGAGGGACTAAATATTAGAAAGGCCCCTGACATGGACACCAAGAAAGCAGTTGACCTCCTCCTGAAAAGAAAAGACCTGGTCATTAGACCAGCGGATAAGGGAGGAGGGGTGGTCATACTCAATAAATGTGACTATTTAGAGGAATCTTATAAAATTTTGAATGACACTACTACCTATACCCGCCTTCCTGGGAATCCTTTATCAACTCTTAAAAAAGGTTTGAAAAAGATCATTAAAAAGGGATTTGATAGCGGTATACTAAATAAAAAAGAAAAAGATTTCCTGTGCCCATCAGCCCCCAGACTTCCAGTGTTTTATATACTCCCAAAGGTGCATAAAAATCCGACGAAACCACCAGGACGGCCTATTATAAGTGGAATAGGCTCATTATTCTCCAAAGTAGGGGAATATATAGATTATTTCCTACAACCACTGGTCATACAAACTCCGTCGTTTCTGAAGGATACTAAGCACATTTTGAATGACATTAAAGATATTAAAATTTCATCTCAAACCTTTTTAGTCACAGCGGACGTCACATCCTTATATAGCAATATTGCACATGAAGATGGGATGGATGCCGCCAAATATTTTTTAGACGCCTATAGCACTTTATCTCCCTCACATATTGAATATATTTTAACATTACTGCAGTTCGCAATGCAGAATAATTATTTCTGGTTTGATCGCAAATATTTCTTGCAAACCAAGGGCGTGGCGATGGGGGCGAAGTTTGCCCCCAGCCTAGCAAACCTTTTTATGGCGTATTGGGAGGAGTTTTTAATTTATGCAAGAGAGTGGCCAGAGTTAATATTTTATAAAAGATTTATAGATGACGTGTTCTTATTGTGGAATGGGGAGGAAGAATCTTTACACAATTTTTTCAAAACACTTAATGATAACACACTTAATATTGAGTTTAGTTATACATATAGCAATACAGACATCCATTTCCTGGATCTAACATTATTTAATGATAATGGTATGGTCATTACGGAATCCTTCTTCAAAAAAACCGACAGGAATAGTTTCATCCCGTTAGAAAGTTGTCACCACCCTGCATGGCTTGCAAACATTCCGAAAGGTCAGTTCACAAGAATACGCAGGAATTGTACTAAATTGGATACATACTACATGCAAGCTGACACTTTAAAAATGAAATTCCTGGAAAAAGGATATCCTCAGCAAAAAATCGATGACACCATTCAACAAGTGGCTAATATGGACAGAAGTGTATTACTGGAGGATAAAAGAATGACCAGTAAGACACTGTCTTGCCCTTTTTTGACCACATATTCTATACAGCATAGAGCCATTAAGCACATTATTAATAAAAATTGGAATGTCTTATTGGCGGATCCCATCCTTTCCAAAATTCTGCCGGCTAAACCGGAAGTCATATATAAAAAAGCTACAGCATTAAGACACCGGTTAGCACCTAACGTTATCAACCCCCCAGAGAAGATCTCGTTTGCACCAAACATAACAGGTTTCTTTCCTTGTAACAAGTGCGTTATTTGTACGACGAATAACGTAAGGAAACAGAAACTATTTTCTTTTTCTTCAAATACCACAGGTAGAACGTATAAATTAGATAAATGCATAACCTGCTACAGTAAAAATGTGGTATATCTTCTTGAATGTTCTTGTAAACTCCAGTATGTGGGACGTACTACCAGACGCCTACGTGATAGACTGAGAGAACATATTAACAACATTAAAAAGGGGTATAAAGATCACTCATTGTCTTATCACTTTAAATGTAAACACAAAAATGACCCATCATCTTTACAGTTTGTTGGGATAGACATGGTACAACCCCATTGGAGAGGGGTAAATAAACTGCGTGGAGTCTCACAGCTCGAAACACGCTGGATATATGAGCTGCAGACTTTACACCCTAAAGGCCACAATATAGACATAGATCTAAATTGTTTTATCAATAACAGCTAAACTCTATGGACCCTCTCTTTTTATTGTTTTTTATGTATGGTTTATCGTCATGTCGAGAGAATAGGATATGATGATATTATCATTTTATTGTACTGTTCCTTGGTTCAGTTTTAGGTTTATAGTTCTAGTGTCACTGATTGGCACTGATAACAATTAAAAGGATATAGCTACTTGCATTATGTACAATTTTATGTATATTTTTAGTATGGACTTATGTATGCCCATTGTCTTGTTGCCTATTAGCAGATTTTCTGTTTTATGAATATTACATGCACATGGATTTTTTATGAAGTGGTTTATATGCTAGCGCTACACGTATTGTATTGATTCGTCTTGCCCTTTAATTTGGTCAATTGGAAGGCACTTACCTAACATATATGAAATTGGCAGTTTGATCTAACACCGAAGTGAGACCATTAAGGGGGTGTAATGCTGTTATTAATAATGACAGCTGGCCGGCTTTACGTGCTGCTATTGTAACGGTATGTATAAGCAATGGAACTAATGAAAAATGGCGCCCATATCGATATCCGGGTGTCCTCAGGTCGCACTTCTAGAATATGGCGCCCTTTCTACTGCGCATGCGCTTAGCATATAAATGTACGACGCACGGCTCGGTGTTCATTGGCAAATCCCCCCAGACGACGTGCGTGTGCACGAAACGCGTAGGAGGAGCCAGGAACGCCGTGACGTCACGCCGCCGGAGCATCGTGGAGCTCCGGCGGCCATCTTTACCACTGGACGGTCAGTCCGTTTTTGTATACACCGCTGTGTACTTTCGATGCTAGATGTAATAAAACCTCTGTTATCACCTACTACACTATGGAGGCGTCCTTGTTTTGACTCCCTTGGGGAGTATTCATTTGCAGCCATCACTGGGTAAGGAACGTATGCGGTCCTCAGGGAGAAGTCCACAGGCTACCTATCAAGGGACCACACAGATTCCTCCAGGAGCTCGTGAGGGAGGCTAGTACACTATCCTATCCTGACCGGCTGATGTCTCTAAAGGGGAATATATAATTACTAAACGCTCATTTTCCTGGGTGTTCTGGTGAGTGTGCATTCTCTCAGCACTATTTTGCACAACGCCTGAGCACCAGCAGTGCAGGACAGAGAAGAAATCACTAAAAGTCACCCCTTTTATGAACTGTCATATTTATTTATTTAGACATTTACTCATGTGAATCACCTATCTGTCTTCATTGGTATATTTGTGTTTTTGTAGCGCTACATTTTTTGACTTATGGTATTTTCATGGTGTATGGTAACCTGATGTATAGCTGCTGCAATTAGGTGCGCTCGTATACACATTTTCTCTTTATCTGTTTTCCAACCATTCAGTTTCTGAGCAGCACCTCCCAGATTATAGTTTTCTTTGATCATCATTTGATCTTCTAGAATATATACAATTATGGCGGATATCTTCGAGATGAGATTGTCTAGATCTATCATCTCTGAGGACGTCTATACGATTGATGATACAAGAGATGACCTTAAGGGCCTTTTCTTGCATTTACAAAATCTTACCTCCGCTGAGGTTAGAACCCTTTGGGATGTATCATTTCTAGACAAATATCTCAAGGAAGGTATGGTTCCTCGTTCACTTAGGTGGGATGTCCCCCCTGAATACATGGATGATACTGGTCTTTTAGAATGGTTCCAATTTTTTAATAAAGCGGGAATGGATCTAATAAAATTTCTAATTACTAGAAAAAAGAAGAAATTAACATATCTAGACTCTGAAATTAATGTTATTAGAGAGAAACTCACTCCATTTAAAGGTACGGATGAGTATAATAAAGAATCTGATAGAGTCAAAAAGTACCTTGACAACATAGAGAAAGAGCAAAAGATAAAGAAAAAGAGGAAATATGCGAGGGATTTTAAAGACTATCAAGAAAATGTAGTGTTTAGATGGCAATCAGATGAGGAGAAGTCACAAGTAGTGACCAATCCCACTGATATTAATAAGAAGAAACCTAAAAAGACACAATCGAATGTTAGATATGAACCTTCACATTTACAACACCAATCTCCTAAACACAATAAACAGTTTAATTATTATAATGTACCAACATCAAATAGATATGAAGCTCTTAATGATCCAAATGTGGGGACACGAAATATGCAATGGCATCCATCACATGAGCAACATAATCAGTCTGACAATGGACAGTATTATCAAAATAGGAATCCCTACCCCCATCAGCAAGGAGCGGGAGCATCCCCTAGGCAACACCACCAGAATTATAGCTCAAACACTAATTACTATCCGCGCCACCAGGGGGCAGTAGCACCTCCTAAACACCATAACCAAGGGCCCGTGTATTCCAATAAACCATTTAATCCACAATTCAATAGGGATTATTATGACAATCGGAACTACCAGCAGACACCACCAAGAGTACCATATAATTATGACTCGAACAGAACACCTCAGGTTCATTTTTTAGGGGAAGGAGGGTCTCGGAAAAGAAGCGGTTCCGGAGAGGGAAAAGGGGGGGGAAAAGGGTCAACAGAAACAGGCAAGAGAAGGAAAACGTAGCTGGTCAAGGCATTTTCAATTTGAGTGATATAGTACTTACGCAACCTGAATTAAAACTTCTGGACAAGGGACTTAAGTTCGCCCCTAAACAAAAGTTAAATAAGTTTCAAACTTACATTGACATTCACAAATTCTCACGACAACTTTCATTAAAAAGATACTTTCACTCTAATCCATATAATTATGATCAGAGTATTAATAATTATCACTCAACACTAAAGAATGCCTCAACTTATAACCCCCCACCCCAGTCCAGATCCTATGTGAATATCTTTAAAGAATTAGTATTAAAAGATCTGGAGGGACTAAATATTAGAAAGGCCCCTGACATGGACACCAAGAAAGCAGTTGACCTCCTCCTGAAAAGAAAAGACCTGGTCATTAGACCAGCGGATAAGGGAGGAGGGGTGGTCATACTCAATAAATGTGACTATTTAGAGGAATCTTATAAAATTTTGAATGACACTACTACCTATACCCGCCTTCCTGGGAATCCTTTATCAACTCTTAAAAAAGGTTTGAAAAAGATCATTAAAAAGGGATTTGATAGCGGTATACTAAATAAAAAAGAAAAAGATTTCCTGTGCCCATCAGCCCCCAGACTTCCAGTGTTTTATATACTCCCAAAGGTGCATAAAAATCCGACGAAACCACCAGGACGGCCTATTATAAGTGGAATAGGCTCATTATTCTCCAAAGTAGGGGAATATATAGATTATTTCCTACAACCACTGGTCATACAAACTCCGTCGTTTCTGAAGGATACTAAGCACATTTTGAATGACATTAAAGATATTAAAATTTCATCTCAAACCTTTTTAGTCACAGCGGACGTCACATCCTTATATAGCAATATTGCACATGAAGATGGGATGGATGCCGCCAAATATTTTTTAGACGCCTATAGCACTTTATCTCCCTCACATATTGAATATATTTTAACATTACTGCAGTTCGCAATGCAGAATAATTATTTCTGGTTTGATCGCAAATATTTCTTGCAAACCAAGGGCGTGGCGATGGGGGCGAAGTTTGCCCCCAGCCTAGCAAACCTTTTTATGGCGTATTGGGAGGAGTTTTTAATTTATGCAAGAGAGTGGCCAGAGTTAATATTTTATAAAAGATTTATAGATGACGTGTTCTTATTGTGGAATGGGGAGGAAGAATCTTTACACAATTTTTTCAAAACACTTAATGATAACACACTTAATATTGAGTTTAGTTATACATATAGCAATACAGACATCCATTTCCTGGATCTAACATTATTTAATGATAATGGTATGGTCATTACGGAATCCTTCTTCAAAAAAACCGACAGGAATAGTTTCATCCCGTTAGAAAGTTGTCACCACCCTGCATGGCTTGCAAACATTCCGAAAGGTCAGTTCACAAGAATACGCAGGAATTGTACTAAATTGGATACATACTACATGCAAGCTGACACTTTAAAAATGAAATTCCTGGAAAAAGGATATCCTCAGCAAAAAATCGATGACACCATTCAACAAGTGGCTAATATGGACAGAAGTGTATTACTGGAGGATAAAAGAATGACCAGTAAGACACTGTCTTGCCCTTTTTTGACCACATATTCTATACAGCATAGAGCCATTAAGCACATTATTAATAAAAATTGGAATGTCTTATTGGCGGATCCCATCCTTTCCAAAATTCTGCCGGCTAAACCGGAAGTCATATATAAAAAAGCTACAGCATTAAGACACCGGTTAGCACCTAACGTTATCAACCCCCCAGAGAAGATCTCGTTTGCACCAAACATAACAGGTTTCTTTCCTTGTAACAAGTGCGTTATTTGTACGACGAATAACGTAAGGAAACAGAAACTATTTTCTTTTTCTTCAAATACCACAGGTAGAACGTATAAATTAGATAAATGCATAACCTGCTACAGTAAAAATGTGGTATATCTTCTTGAATGTTCTTGTAAACTCCAGTATGTGGGACGTACTACCAGACGCCTACGTGATAGACTGAGAGAACATATTAACAACATTAAAAAGGGGTATAAAGATCACTCATTGTCTTATCACTTTAAATGTAAACACAAAAATGACCCATCATCTTTACAGTTTGTTGGGATAGACATGGTACAACCCCATTGGAGAGGGGTAAATAAACTGCGTGGAGTCTCACAGCTCGAAACACGCTGGATATATGAGCTGCAGACTTTACACCCTAAAGGCCACAATATAGACATAGATCTAAATTGTTTTATCAATAACAGCTAAACTCTATGGACCCTCTCTTTTTATTGTTTTTTATGTATGGTTTATCGTCATGTCGAGAGAATAGGATATGATGATATTATCATTTTATTGTACTGTTCCTTGGTTCAGTTTTAGGTTTATAGTTCTAGTGTCACTGATTGGCACTGATAACAATTAAAAGGATATAGCTACTTGCATTATGTACAATTTTATGTATATTTTTAGTATGGACTTATGTATGCCCATTGTCTTGTTGCCTATTAGCAGATTTTCTGTTTTATGAATATTACATGCACATGGATTTTTTATGAAGTGGTTTATATGCTAGCGCTACACGTATTGTATTGATTCGTCTTGCCCTTTAATTTGGTCAATTGGAAGGCACTTACCTAACATATATGAAATTGGCAGTTTGATCTAACACCGAAGTGAGACCATTAAGGGGGTGTAATGCTGTTATTAATAATGACAGCTGGCCGGCTTTACGTGCTGCTATTGTAACGGTATGTATAAGCAATGGAACTAATGAAAAATGGCGCCCATATCGATATCCGGGTGTCCTCAGGTCGCACTTCTAGAATATGGCGCCCTTTCTACTGCGCATGCGCTTAGCATATAAATGTACGACGCACGGCTCGGTGTTCATTGGCAAATCCCCCCAGACGACGTGCGTGTGCACGAAACGCGTAGGAGGAGCCAGGAACGCCGTGACGTCACGCCGCCGGAGCATCGTGGAGCTCCGGCGGCCATCTTTACCACTGGACGGTCAGTCCGTTTTTGTATACACCGCTGTGTACTTTCGATGCTAGATGTAATAAAACCTCTGTTATCACCTACTACACTATGGAGGCGTCCTTGTTTTGACTCCCTTGGGGAGTATTCATTTGCAGCCATCACTGGGTAAGGAACGTATGCGGTCCTCAGGGAGAAGTCCACAGGCTACCTATCAAGGGACCACACAGATTCCTCCAGGAGCTCGTGAGGGAGGCTAGTACACTATCCTATCCTGACCGGCTGATGTCTCTAAAGGGGAATATATAATTACTAAACGCTCATTTTCCTGGGTGTTCTGGTGAGTGTGCATTCTCTCAGCACTATTTTGCACAACGCCTGAGCACCAGCAGTGCAGGACAGAGAAGAAATCACTAAAAGTCACCCCTTTTATGAACTGTCATATTTATTTATTTAGACATTTACTCATGTGAATCACCTATCTGTCTTCATTGGTATATTTGTGTTTTTGTAGCGCTACATTTTTTGACTTATGGGACTTATTAAATCCGTTTCTGTCTGGAAGGTTTAAAAGGCTTGCTAAGATGCTTACAACCGTCTCCCATTCAAAGCCAGGGAAGCCGGCGTACAATGCTGGAATAGGTGGACCGGCTCAGAGCCTGTGCACTGCACTGATACCGTGTGCATTAAAGCAGAACTCTAGTCCTGGATGAGCCATGGGAAGGGTTAGAACCTCGGCCAGGGGAGATTTCCCTTCCTTTCCCACTGTTGTCACCATTGGGAAACCCATCCGGAGAAATACCATGCAACCATTGTCAATGTGCATGTAGATAGAAAGTAGCTGCAAAGAGGCTGCAGGAGATCAGCAGCAATGAAATGCAACTAAGGATAAAAAAAAAAAAGGGTGCTCAAGTAGAATCCACCGTTTGTCTTCCAAGCAGCAATCCTTCACATGTGCATATGTACTATTGGTCTCTACCAGCTATTTGAGACCTGGCAGAGCCCTAGCGGTGTATCTGCGCATGCACAGGGGGATTTTGGCGCATGTGCACAAATGCACCAGTTTCTGGACACTGTAGCGGCCGTGGCACCTCTTTGCTGAATCCTGCGGCATGCATGCACCCATTTAAACACACTGCCTCTTGGGATAGGTGTGATGTGGCAATCCCAGAACACAACAGGGCCCAGCCTAGGCCAGAAAGAAGGATGTGCTGCCATGCAGCAGAAAAGGTATACAAATAATAGTAAAACTTTTTCCAATTTTGGTAGGAGGGACAAAAAGAGAAAAAGTTACTGTGATGGGCTAAGTTTCACTTTAAATGTTGTGGAGTTATATCTAATGTAATGAATGCCCATCCCTAAAAACTTGGTACACACAGCAGGCAATGAACTGCATAAAACAGCAGATTCCAAAATGAATTTGCAGGCAGGCGCAGTTCAGCCTCCCTGTACAGGTGGCGCTGTTTGGCAGCTGCCATGCAGAGAGAGAGGAGGAAAGGAAGACCTCCAGAGGTGTCATCAGAAGAGCAGCTGTCCAAGATGACCCCCAGTGGCCATCTTTAATGTGGGCAGTGTTAATAAATAGCACTGTCTCCCTTTAGTTGGTGCACATTTACAAGGTGGCTAGGTCAGGGGCAGGATCCTACTGGTCAGGGACAATGCATCTAGTGTAGGGAAAGGTTCTAGTGGTGGAGGGACAGAGTAGGGACTGCTGGCCTGTGCCGCCAGCCCTTCTGCATCCAGGTGCCTTGTTGCAGGACCACCTCCTCTGCCAGATGTTGCCGGTATAAGTTGTTTTTGGGTATCCTCTGCAAAACTCTCTGTAAGTGCTGCCGGGCCATTTTGGCCGTGTTACACAAACTCCGTTACCACCTTGTTGGAGCTTTTATGTTAATGCTTGGTTTCCGTGTGCATTCTCTTCTCTCCAGGTACCAAATGCTTCGCTACACTAAACAGTCTATTACTATTGAATCATATGGTCACTCAGGGGTGGATTGACAACTCATGGGGCCCCCGGGCAATAGGGGATCATGAGGCCCCTGTGTCCTTGCCCACACTCAAAGCACACCCAAAAAAGCCTAGAAAAGGTATCAGGGGCATTTCATGGGGCCCCCTACTGACCCTGGGCCCTCGGGCAGTGCCCGAGTGCTCAAAAGTTCAGTCCGCCCCTGTGGTCACTATGGTCAGAACCAGAAATGTTAAATAATGATTTTCTGAGCCCAAATCTCCGGCTCTCTGAAAAATGAGCCAAAATTGGCATCATTCCACTTGCAGTTACTCTCCGGTAATGCCATTACAGGGAAGTCTACATTATTTCAAACTGCATACCTAGCTTCACATGCAATGTCTTTGAGGACCGGCACATATGATATCCATCACAAGGGACGGGATTACAGCTCAATTGTTCATATTCTAGATATAAAAGGATCTGTATTGATCCTGAATTCTCAGAGGAGATCAGAGATCACACACTGATAAATCCTTATAATCCATGTAAGAAGAGAGACGTTTAAT
The DNA here is from genome assembly GCF_062004578.1 of Staurois parvus. Lineage (NCBI taxonomy): Eukaryota > Metazoa > Chordata > Amphibia > Anura > Ranidae > Staurois > Staurois parvus. The sequence continues at coordinate 605,286 of NW_028319552.1, forward strand.
AAGAGAAGACGGTTTTCCATCTCTTCTAAAAGTGAAAGAACGAGAGGAAGTGTTAGAGAACTCTCCTTGTATCTAAAACAGCCACCATCGACATCGTCTCGGAATTTTTTTATTCTTTTAGAAAGGATTTGTCAAGTCTTCCCATTTTATTCCTCCGAAAAACCTGGAAGGCTTCCAGGGAAAACACAATGCACACATCTAATACTGCCATTCATGTGTCAGCCGTGCTCTGGAAATAATGATGATAAACTGCCAACAAAGGTCTCACCATTGGTAGGCCATCAGCAAAGACCACAGATAGGAAAAGGTCCTGTTCACGTAGGATGAGCTCCCTGGCCACCCAAAAAACAGAATACACCCAAAGTCCTCATACATGACTTGGATGAGCAAAAAATGAGAGATTATGTTTTTCAACAGCTGCCTGGTGCTCAGCTTTGCAGTATTCTTCGATATTAGAAGGTCTGCAGAGAGGAAAAACAGAATTGGAAGAATTGATAGTGGGAGGAGGTAGGTGCCCTGTTATAGCAGTGATTTCTAGCTCCAGCTTCTGTCACCAGTCTCTGACAGTCTTACTATCTCTTGTATCCAGGGGCGGACTTACAACTCATGGGGCCCCGGGCAAAAGGGGATCATGGGGCCCCTGTGTCCTTGCCCAAACTCAAAAAAGCCTATGAAAAAGGTACCAGGGGCATCTCATGGGGCACCCTACTGATCCCAAGCCCTCGGGCAGTGCCAGAGTTTCCAAATGGTCAGTCCACCCCTGCTTGTATCATGTCAGCAGTATCTGACCATCTCTGGTGTTACATCCAGTCTCTGACTATCTCCTGTACCATGTCCAAAGTCTCTGACCATCTCTTTTATTATGCCCAGTCTTTGTCCATCTCCTGTACCATGTCCGCAGTCTCTGACCATCTCCTGTACCATGTCTGCAGTCTCTGACCATCTCCTGTACCATGTCCGCAGTCTCTGACCATTTCCTGTACCATGTCCACAGTCTCTGACCATCTCCTGTACCATGTCCACAGTCTCTGGCCATCTCCTGTACCATGTCCACAGTCTCTGGCCATCTCCTGTACTATGTCCGCAGTCTCTGACCATCTCCTGTACCATGTCCACAGTCTCTGACCATCTCCTGTACTATGTCCGCAGTCTCTGACCATCTCCTGTACCATGTCTGCAGTCTCTGACAATCTATTTTATTATATCCAGTCTCTGACCATCTCCTGTACCATGTCCACAGTCTCTGACTATCTCCTGTACCATGTCTGCAGTCTCTGACCATCTCTTTTGTTATGCCCAGTCTCTGACCATCTCCTGTACCATGTGCACAATCTCTGACCATCTCCTGTATCCTGTCTGCAGTCTATGACCATCTCCCATACCATGTCCACAGTCTATGACCATCTCCTGTACCATGTCTGCAGTCTCTGACCATCTCCTGTACCATGTCCACAGTCTCTGACCATCTCCTGTACCATGTCCACAGTCTCTGACCATCTCCTGTACCATGTCCACAGTCTCTGACCATCTCCTGTACCATGTCCACAGTCTCTGACCATCTCCTGTACTAGGTCTGCAGTCTCTGACAATCTATTTTATTATATCCAGTCTCTGACCATCTCCTGAAGAAAGACGTTTAATAAGAGAATAAGGTTTTCCATCTCTTCTAAAAGTTGAAAGAACGAGAGGAAGTCTTAGAAAACTCTGCTTGTATCTAAAAGAGCCACCATCGTCCCGGAATTTTTTTATTCTTTTAGAAAGGATTTGTCAAGTCTTCCCATTTTCTTCCTCTGAAAAACCTGGAAGGCTTCCAGGGAAAAGACAATGCACACATCTAATACTGCCATTCATGTGTCAGCCGTGCTCTGGAAATAATGATGATAAACTGCCAACAAAGGTCTCCCCATTGGTAGGCCATCAGCAAAGACCACAGATAGGAAAAGGTCCTGTTCAAGTAGGATGAGCTCCTTGGCCACCCAAAAAAACGGAATACACCCAAAGTCCTCATACATGACTCAGATGAGCAAAAAATGAGAGATTTTTTTCTCAACAGCTGCCTGGTGCTCAGCTTTGCAGTATTCCTCGATATTGGAAGGTCTGCAGAGAGGAACAACTGAATTGGAAAGGTTGATAGTGGTCGGAGGTCGGTGGAAGTGCGTGAAATCCCGACGTGGTGCCGAGCCTTGATTGTGGCCTCTTTCTACCACACCCAATCCATATATTTGGTCTTTAGAACCTTTCCTTTCCCGCGTACTCTGAAAATTGATTGGCGCCCCATAAAATATTAATAACACGCTGCTATTTGCGGCGCTGGGCTCCGGTTTTGTTTTCGCCTGCTGAGCTCCATACAAATTTTCATCTCTCCGTTCTCTGTGTAAGACAGTTTGACATCCAACGCCCTCGACGGTGCCGCCACCCGGTGCTTTGAGCAACATGAAAAAGTGAGACGCGGCTCAGCTCGGCGGCTGCTGTCACCGCCGCCATTGCCTCCCTCCTCCGCATTTCCAGGTAATGATAGCGCAATGTGACTCCCATAAATGCTGCGATAGTGCTGAGCCCTCTCTGCTTAAAGAGAAACTGTCATTTGTATTTTAACAAATGGCAGTTCTATCTGAGATGATTGTGATCCCTAACCCCTGTGTATCACTGTCCCGCCCCCTGCTGCTTCCTCTGTGAACTACTAGTACATATTACCACCTTTAGGGGTGGGGGGGCGTCCTTGAAGATAATGTAAGTGCTCAGTGATGTCACACGTTTGAAGGGCGTTCTAATTGTCTGCCGGCGTGCATGATCTCAAGGGATTCTGGACTTTCCTGACAGCGCCAAACACGATTCCTGAAAACCCCAACAACCACCATAAAGAAGAATTGTGTGTCACTCTCTGACCTGGCCCAATGCAATTTGTTAGGGGTCCAAAATACGTTGGAGAAGTACGGTTAGACATGCAAAAATGATCACCGATATCACAATGTACTTTTATCTGTGCCTATATAGCGCCGTCAATTTACGCAGCACTTTACATATATATTGTACATTCACATCAGTCCCTAACCCTCAAGGGGCGTACAATCTAAGGTCCCTAACCCTCAAGGGGTGTACAATCTAAGGTCTCTAACCGTCAAGGGGCGTACAATCTAAGGTTCCTAACCCTCGAGGGGCATACAATCTAAGGTCTCTAACCCTCAAGGGGGCGTACAATCTAAGGTCTCTAACCCTCAAGGGGCGTACAATCTAAGGTCCCTAACCCTCAAGGGGCGTACAATCTAAGGTCTCTAACCCTCAAGGGGCGTACAATCTAAGGTTCCTAACCCTCAAGGGGCGTACAATCTAAGGTCCCTAACCCTCAAGGGGCGTACAATCTAAGGTCTCTAACCCTCAAGGGGCGTACAATCTAAGGTTCCTAACCCTCAAGGGGCATACAATCTAAGGTCTCTAACCCTAAAGGGGCGTACAATCTAAGGTCCCTAACCCTCAAGGGGCGTACAATCTAAGGTTTCAACCCTCGAGGGGCATACAATCTAAGGTCTCTAACCCTCAAGGGGTGTACAATCTAAGGTCCCTAACCCTCAAGGGGCAAACAATCTAAGGTCCCTAACCCTCGAGGGGCGTACAATCTAAGGTCCCTAACCCTCGAGGGGCGTACAATCTAAGGTCCCTAACCCTAGAGGGGCGTACAATCTAAGGTCCCTAACCCTCAAGGGGTGTACAATCTAAGGTCCCTAACCCTCAGGGGGCGTACAATCTATGGTCCCGAACCCTCAAGGAGCGTACAATCTAAGGTCCCTAACCCTCAAGGGGCATACAATCTAAGGGCCCTAACCCTCAAGGGGCGTAAAATCTAAGGTCCCAACCAGGGGCGGACTGACCATTTGGAAACTTGGGCACTGCCCGAGGGCCTGGGGTCAGTAGGGGGCCCCATGAGATGCCCCTGGTACCTTTTTCATAGGCTTTTTTGAGTTTGGGGAAGGACACAGGGGCCCCATGATCCCCTATTGCCTGGGGGCCCCATGAGCTGTCAGTCCGCCCCTGGTCCCAACTCACATTAATACATACACATACTAGGGCCAATTTAGACAGGAGCCAATTAACCTACCAGCATGTCTTTGGAGTGTGGGAAGAAACCGGAGTACCCGGAGGAAACCCACGCAGGCACAGGGAGAACATGCAAACTCCAGGCAGGTGGTGCTGTGGTTGGGATTCAAACCAACAACCCCAGTACTGCCAGGCGGAAGTGCTAACCGCATAGCCACTGTGCTGCCTTATGTAGTGAAGAATGTGTATCTATAAAATTGAGCATCACCAGGTTGGACAACGTGGGATACAACCTTTCTGTCATTTTTTGGTCTGTACAATTCCTGATCTGTCACAATAATACAGCGGAATCACCATTTTTCCCCTTTTACCATTAAAAGGACAACTTTGCCGAAGCGGAGATTCCGCCGTCAGTCTGCCGCAGCCAGGAAGAAGCATTTCCTCAGTCTCCTTTCTCCCCAGCGATCACTCGGACTGCACATTGTAACTTTATATCAAGTTTCAAGGTGAGAGGCTGCAGCAGCAGGGGGCTGATCTGCGTCAGGCATTTGCGAACAGAGCCAAGAACAGCACAGGCACCAGGATTTATAAATTGCAAACAACTCTTACATCTTTAAAAAATTAAAAAAAAGGAGTCTATGCTAAGGGCAAGCCTTTACCCGTGATTTTCAATGACAGGCGCCCTTTGTAGATGAACACCCGGGGACGGAGCTGTGTGAATCAGAGGAGTATTCTCTAACTATATATAGTTGCTCTTTTCCAGGTCCTCCCTCCGGTTAGGTGACATGGTAAAAGCATTATTCCCACTTAGCCCAGAGCGTCCCGGGCTCCTGGCGGCTGCAGCTAAACATGCATTATGAGTCACTTCGGCATTCCGGGAAGAACTGGGTCATTGTACGTGTCGTTCTCCGTACTCCTTCTTACTTAATGTAACGTTTTCCTCGTCCCGCTCTTTAAATTAACAACAGCTTGGTGCTGCTGGGGACGGTGATGCGTGACCTGTTTCGATTCACTAGACTTCAAATCGACTCTGAAAAAGAAAAAAAAAAAAACAAGGGAGGGGCTCTGCGGAGCGCGCGGCGCGCTACAGAGGACAGCCACATACTTTCATTATGGACCCGTCACACCGGCACATTTTGTGGGGGGTTTGGCACATGGATTGCTGACCTTACACATGTCGCCGGTAAAGCTGGCCTTACGCATGTCGCCGGTAAAGCTGGCCTTACCCATGGCGCCGGTAAAGCTGACCTATCACATGGCGCCGGCAAAGCTGGCCTTACGCATGGCGCCGGCAAAGTTGACCTTACGCATGGCGCCGGTAAAGCTGGCCTTACGCATGGCGCCGGTAAAGCGGACCTTACGCATGGCGCCGGTAAAGATGGCCTTACGCATGGCGCCGGTAAAGGTGGCCTTACACATGGCGCCGGTAAAGATGGCCTTACCCATGGCGCCGGTAAAGCTGACCTTACGCATGGCGCCGGTAAAGCTGACCTTACGCATGGCGCCGGTAAAGATGGCCTTACTCATGGCGCCGGTAAAGCTGACCTTACGCATGGCGCCGGTAAAGATGGCCTTACGCATGGCGCCGGTAAAGATGGCCTTACGCATGGCGCCGGTAAAGATGGCTTTACGCATGGCGCCGGTAAAGCTGGCCCTACGCATGGCGCCGGTAAAGCTGACCTTACACATGGCGCCGGTAAAGGTGGCCTTACGCATGGCGCCGGTAAAGATGGCCTTACGCATGGCGCCGGTAAAGATGGCCTTACGCATGGTGCCGGTAAAGCTGGCCTTACGCATGGCGCCGGTAAAGATGGCCTTACGCATGGCGCCGGTAAAGCTGGCCCTACGCATGGCGCCGGTAAAGCTGACCTTACACATGGCGCCGGTAAAGGTGGCCTTACACATGGCGCCGGTAAAGATGGCCTTACGCATGGCGCCGGTAAAGATGGCCTTACGCATGGCGCCGGTAAAGCTGGCCTTACCCATGGCGCCGGTAAAGCTGACCTATCACATGGCGCCGGCAAAGCTGGCCTTACGCATGGCGCCGGCAAAGTTGACCTTACGCATGGCGTCGGTAAAGCTGGCCTTACGCATGGCGCCGGTAAAGCGGACCTTACGCATGGCGCCGGTAAAGATGGCCTTACGCATGGCGCCGGTAAAGCTGGCCTTACGCATGGCGCCGGTAAAGCTGGCCTTACGCATGGCGCCGGTAAAGCTGGCCTTACGCATGGCGCCGGTAAAGCTGACCTTACGCATGGCGCCGGTAAAGCTGGCCTTACGCATGGCGCCGGCAAAGTTGACCTTACGCATGGCGCCGGTAAAGCTGGCCTTACGCATGGCGCCGGTAAAGCGGACCTTACGCATGGCGCCGGTAAAGATGGCCTTACGCATGGCGCCGGTAAAGGTGGCCTTACGCATGGCGCCGGTAAAGGTGGCCTTACACATGGCGCCGGTAAAGATGGCCTTACCCATGGCGCCGGTAAAGCTGACCTTACGCATGGCGCCGGTAAAGCTGACCTTACGCATGGCGCCGGTAAAGATGACCTTACGCATGGCGCCGGTAAAGATGGCCTTACTCATGGCGCCGGTAAAGCTGACCTTACGCATGGCGCCGGTAAAGATGGCCTTACGCATGGCGCCGGTAAAGATGGCCTTACGCATGGCGCCGGTAAAGATGGCCTTACGCATGGCGCCGGTAAAGATGGCTTTACGCATGGCGCCGGTAAAGCTGGCCCTACGCATGGCGCCGGTAAAGGTGACCTTACACATGGCGCCGGTAAAGATGGCCTTACGCATGGCGCCGGTAAAGATGGCCTTACGCATGGCGCCGGTAAAGCTGGCCTTACCCATGGCGCCGGTAAAGCTGACCTATCACATGGCGCCGGCAAAGCTGGCCTTACGCATGGCGCCGGCAAAGTTGACCTTACGCATGGCGTCGGTAAAGCTGGCCTTACGCATGGCGCCGGTAAAGCGGACCTTACGCATGGCGCCGGTAAAGATGGCCTTACGCATGGCGCCGGTAAAGCTGGCCTTACGCATGGCGCCGGTAAAGCTGACCTTACGCATGGCGCCGGTAAAGCTGACCTTACGCATGGCGCCGGTAAAGCTGGCCTTACGCATGGCGCCGGCAAAGTTGACCTTACGCATGGCGCCGGTAAAGCTGGCCTTACGCATGGCGCCGGTAAAGCGGACCTTACGCATGGCGCCGGTAAAGATGGCCTTACGCATGGCGCCGGTAAAGGTGGCCTTACGCATGGCGCCGGTAAAGGTGGCCTTACACATGGCGCCGGTAAAGATGGCCTTACCCATGGCGCCGGTAAAGCTGACCTTACGCATGGCGCCGGTAAAGCTGACCTTACGCATGGCGCCGGTAAAGATGACCTTACGCATGGCGCCGGTAAAGATGGCCTTACTCATGGCGCCGGTAAAGCTGACCTTACGCATGGCGCCGGTAAAGATGGCCTTACGCATGGCGCCGGTAAAGATGGCCTTACGCATGGCGCCGGTAAAGATGGCCTTACGCATGGCGCCGGTAAAGATGGCTTTACGCATGGCGCCGGTAAAGCTGGCCCTACGCATGGCGCCGGTAAAGGTGACCTTACACATGGCGCCGGTAAAGGTGGCCTTACACATGGCGCCGGTAAAGATGGCCTTACACATGGCGCCGGTTAAGATGGCCTTACGCATGGTGCCGGTAAAGCTGGCCTTACACATGGCGCCGGTAAAGCTGACCTTACGCATGGCGCCGGTAAAGATGGCCTTACACATGGCGCCGGTAAAGATGGCCTTACGCATGGCGCCGGTAAAGATGGCCTTACGCATGGCGCCGGTAAAGCTGGCCTTACCCATGGCGCCGGTAAAGCTGACCTATCACATGGCGCCGGCAAAGCTGGCCTTACGCATGGCGCCGGCAAAGTTGACCTTACGCATGGCGCCGGTAAAGCTGGCCTTACGCATGGCGCCGGTAAAGCGGACCTTACGCATGGCGCCGGTAAAGATGGCCTTACGCATGGCGCCGGTAAAGCTGACCTTACGCATGGCGCCGGTAAAGCTGACCTTACGCATGGCGCCGGTAAAGCTGACCTTACGCATGGCGCCGGTAAAGCTGACCTTACGCATGGCGCCGGTAAAGCTGACCTTACGCATGGCGCCGGTAAAGCTGACCTTACGCATGGCGCCGGTAAAGATGGCCTTACTCATGGCGCCGGTAAAGCCGACCTTACGCATGGCGCCGGTAAAGATGGCCTTACGCATGGCGCCGGTAAAGATGGCTTTACACATGGCGCCGGTAAAGCTGGCCCTACGCATGGCGCCGGTAAAGCTGACCTTACACATGGCGCCGGTAAAGGTGGCCTTACACATGGCGCCGGTAAAGATGGCCTTACACATGGCGCCGGTTAAGATGGCCTTACGCATGGCGCCGGTAAAGCTGGCCTTACACATGGCGCCGGTAAAGCTGACCTTACGCATGGCGCCGGTAAAGATGGCCTTACGCATGGCGCCGGTAAAGATGGCCTTACACATGGCGCCAGTAAAGATGGCCTTACACACATAGAATTCATAAAAAAATGTCATTTGTCAATTTGTTTGATTTATTTTTTGGTCTGGATAATCAAAGGACAAGGAGAGGACTTTTTTGTTGAATCTAATGGAAACGAATGAGTTTCTAATAGATGAATTTGCGCTCCCACTGCGCCCATAACTGCACCACAAATTGAGCTCCCACCTTGCCCATAACTGCCACAAATAGAGCTCCCACCTTGCCCATAACTGCCACAAATAGAGCTCCCACCTTGCCCATAACTGCCACAAATTGAGCTCCCACCTTGCCCATAACTGCCACAAATTGAGCTCCCACTGCACCCATAACTGCGCCACAAATTGAGCTCCCACTGCACCCATAACTGCCACAAATTGAGCTCCCACTGCACCCATAACTGCGCCACAAATTGAGCTCCCACTACGCCCATAACTGCTACAAATTGAGCTCCCACTGCGCCCATAACTGCCACAAATTGAGCTCCCACTGCACCGATAACTGCGCCACAAATTGAGCTCCCACTGCACCCATAACTGCCACAAATTGAGCTCCCACTGCACCCATAACTGCGCCACAAATTGAGCTCCCACTACGCCCATAACTGCTACAAATTGAGCTCCCACTGCACCGATAACTGCGCCACAAATTGAGCTCCCACTGCACCCATAACTGCTACAAATTGAGCTCCCACTGCACCCATAACTGCCACAAATTGAGCTCCCACTGCACCGATAACTGTGCCACAAATTGAGCTCCCACTGCACCGATAACTGTGCCACAAATTGAGCTCCCACTGCGCCTATAACTGCTACAAATTGAGCTCCCACTGCACCACAAATTGAGCTCCCACTGCGCCCATAACTGCCAAAAATCGAGTTCCCACTGCGTCCATAACTGCGCCACAAATTGAGCTCCCACTGCACCCATAACTGCCACAAATTGAGCTCCCACTGCGCCCATAACTGCCACAAATTGAGCTCCCACTGTGCCCATAACTGCCACAAATTGAGCTCCCACTGTGCCCATAACTGCCACAAATTGAGCTCCCACTGCGCCCATAACTGCCACAAATTGAGCTCCCACTGCGCCCATAACTGCCACAAATTGAGCTCCCACTGCGCCCATAACTGCCACAAATTGAGCTCCCACTGCTCCCATAACTGCGCCACAAATAGAGCTTTCATTGCACCCACAACTGCAGCATGAACTGAGCTCCCACTGCGTCCATAAGTGCGTCACAAATCAAGCTCCCACTGCGCCAAAAACTGCGTCACAAATCAAAACGAGAAAGCAATAAACGGAATCCTGATCACACATCTGAACAAAATAAGAAAAAATAAAGAGACTTTGTTGCACGCGGAGCTCGCCGTTTTATCCGCCTCTTGAAAGGTCTCTTTTGATAATCACAAGCGTCTTTCATGATAAGTGTGAATTCCCCCGCCGACACTTATCGGAACAGCCGCTCGTTCTGGCGCTCCCCGAGCATTCTTCGAAAACGAAGCCTGCACAATATTTGCTGCCGGAGCAAAAAATTCTCCCCCTCGTCAGCCCTCCGCCACGTTAATTACAGCGGAATTTAAATGACTCCAGCAAAAAAAAAACTGCGCGATCCCAGCTCCTCCAGCTCCTCCAGCACCTGCGAGCAAGGCCAGTTTATCCAACGAGGGGAAGAAATATTCAGAGTGTAACCTTCTGTGAAGGCAAAACCGACACGCAGGTTCAGCGGAGGTAATGGCGAGCGCCGAGCGGACTGTATTTGTCTTTTGTCTGGAACGTGCTCAGATTCCACACTTTTCCTCTAATGTCCGAGAATACATTGACTACCGTACACTGTTTACAAAGGCTGGGGACAATACGCCAAGCGCGGAGGCGTTTTCGGTCAAACACGAAAATGTCGCATTTATAAATTGCAGTGAGTCAGCCTGCTTGCTTAAAGTGTATCTAAACCCCAAGAAGAAAATGGGATGTTTAAAGGTTAGCAGTCCTTCATGTGACAACCGCATTAGTTTTTTGTTTTTTTATATTAGTATATTTCCTAAAAGGATAGAAATATTCCTGTTGATCCTGCCAGAAATAGTTTCCTGTACACTGACCAGGGGAAGACTGACCATTTGGAAACTTGGGCACTGCCCGAGGGCCTGGGGTCAGTAGGGGGCCCCATGAGATGCCCCTGGTACCTTTTTCATACTCTTTTTTTGAGTTTGGGCAAGGACACAGAGGCTCCCCTATTGCCCGGGGGCCCCATGAGTTGTCAGTCTGCCCCCGGCACTGACCTGAAAGTCTTACCACTACAGAACACCTCCCCCCTAGGTTAGAGAGGAGGGGTATTGGCGTTCTGCAGACACATGCTTATGTAAAGGGGATCTGTGCTACAGGGCAGTTACCAGCATTGCTTTACATTTCCCAAAAGCCGTGATCAACCTTTCAGAGCCCTAGAGACAAGCAAGAAATAGCAGCTGAACTCACCATTCGCCCCAAGTTTTTGGGACCCGGTAAAAATCAGTACATGTGACCACTGAGCAAGCAGCATGGCCTCTCCTTAGGTCAAACCTGTGCTCAGGACAGCGTGTGCCCATGAGTGGCCCTTCCACTGACCATCCTGCATCACAAATTGAGCTCACAACTGCGCCACAAATCAAACTCCCACTGCACCCATAACTGCACCACAAATGGAGCTCCCACTGCACCCATAACTGCACCACAAATGGAGCTCCCACTGCACCCATAACTGCACCACAAATAAAACTCCCACTGTATCCATAACTGTGCCACAAATGGAGCTCCCACTGTGCCCCTAACTGCATCACAAATGGAGCTCCCACTGCACCCATAACTGCACCACAAATGGAGCTCCCACTGCACCCATAACTGCACCACAAATAAAACTCCCACTGTATCCATAACTGTGCCACAAATGGAGCTCCCACTGTGCCCCTAACTGCATCACAAATGGAGCTCCCACTGCACCCATAATTGCACCACAAATGGAGCTCCCACTGCACCCATAACTGCACCACAAATGGAGCTCTCACTGCGCCCATAACTGCACCACAAATGGAGCTCCCACTGCACCCATAACTGCACCACAAATGGAGCTCTCAGTGCACCCATAACTGCACCACAAATGGAGCTCCCACTGCACCCATAACTGCACCACAAATGGAGCTCTCAGTGCACCCATAACTGCACCACAAATGGAGCTCTCACTGCACCCATAACTGCACCACAAATAAAACTCCCACTGTGCTCTTAACTTAACAAATGGAGCTCCCACGGTGTTCATAATTGTGACACAAATTGAGTTCCCACTGCGCTAACTGCGCCACAAATTGAACTACCACTGTGTTCATAACTTCACCATAAATCGAGCTTCCACTTTGCTCATAACTGCGTCACAAATTGAGCTTCCACTGCCTGCACCCATAACTGCGCCACAAATTGAGCTCCCACTGTGTCCATAACTGCTTTACAAATCAAGCTCCCAATTCCTCCCAATGCGTCCATAACTGTGCCAAAAATCCAGCTCCCACTGCATCCATAACTGCACCTCAAATTGAGCTCCCACTGTATCCATAACTGCATCACAAACAATGCTTCCACTGCACCTATACATGCGTCACAAACTGAGCTCCCACTGCGTCCATAACTGCATCACGAACCGTGCTCCCACTGCACCTATACATGCGTCACAGATTGAGCTTCCACTGCGTCCATAACTTCATCAAGAATCAAGCTCCCAGTGATTTCTGGCAGGAACATTTAAAGGGAACCTGCAAAGAAATGAAGGCTGCCATTGCTAAATGTCATTGGCCAATTGCCCTGCCTATTTTACCACTTTTGAAGCCATCCTGGTAAGCCAACTTTTCTCTACTGCTCTTCGCTTACTGCATGCTTGTTTTGAGTCTTGGACCCAGAAGTACTGAAGCTGGACATCAAGTACATACTGTAAGTGTTATCTGAGGAAGCCCAATAATGGCAGTCACCATGTAAGGTGCCCGACTCCAAAACCACCCTCCCATAGATCTACAGCAGGTTTCAAAGCTGAATGGGGCTTCCTGGTGATATGGGGTCCAGGACCTGATTTGCTGAGCCTGTGCAGCCTCCTGGAACGCTGTCACTTTTCTTTCCTTCAGTGTCAACTCTCCCTATCATAGTGATGGGCGAGGCACCCTGGAATGGGTTTACCCCAAGGGAAGGGTTCAAGCCTTGGAGAGAGACAAAAGCTTGGCCAAAGGATGACTTTCAATAGATCGCAGTGAAGTAGCTGCTCTGCTAAGCAAGAAACCCTGACCCAAAATCAGGTCGTCTACGAATTATTTAGCACCATATTCCCAACAAACATGCAATGTGCTCTGGTAGGGGTGGCCAGCTTCTGTTTGCGCTCCATCCTGAGCCTTGGAGAGAGACAAAAGCTTGGCCAAGGGATGACTTTCTATAGATCGCAGTGAGGTAGCTGCTCTGCTAAGCAAGAAACCCTGACCCAAAATCAGGTCGTCTATGAATTATTTAGCACCATATTCCCAACAAAAACACAAAGCGCTCTGGTAGAGGTGGCCAGCTTCTGTTTGCGCTCCAGTCCTGAGCTGAGTGGCGCTACTGTGACCTGCAAAGGGTTAGAGGAGCCAGCTATCTCAGGCCAACCTGGGCTCCACTGCACTGTGCAATCATCACATGTAGGGGGAATTCTGACCATGGCAGGTATTCTTTACCATGACATGGATTAAGTATCCCCATCATGACATTAGTACCCTATAGGGAAGCAGAATCCTTCATTATAATCTATGCTGCCTTGGACCAGTTAATAGAGCAGATTGGCTCACTTATGTCCACCAGGCCAACTTGCCCCAGACAGCCCTACAGTGCAACTACTGACCTTAACAACACACCCTATCCTCACCTCCGCATTGGAAGGTTAGTCTGACCATCACTCCAATGGATAAACAGCATGGTGTGGGAAGGGCCAGACTCAAATGTGACCTCACTGTAGAAGCAAGACAGAGTGGTCAGAATTCCAAAAAGTATACAGGGGCGCCGCCTTATAGGTTTCTAACTATAGACAGTAATCCTTTAAAAAAAAAAGTACTTGCAGATTAGAACATTTTCATTAACCTGATCCAATTTCGAAATACATGAAAAAAAACGGTGGAGAATAAATGATAAGCCGTTGTCGGCCGGCGTACAGTAAGAAGCGCCGCCGTTGGATCAGATATCACAGCGATTCCCTGTCAAGGTCTATTTTTCTTCTTATATTGTTGCTAAATTTGCCAGATTTGTCAAGCAGTAAATGAGATTCAGATAACGTGTTTCCTAAATGAAATGTCACGGAGATGAAATAAATATCGTTAAATGTCTTTAAAGGACGAGCGACGGCGGCATAAAAGATACACGTTGACTGAATCGGCCTCAACATCCTCTGAATGGCAGAAATGGGAACACTGACATTTAATGAAATTTAAACAACTTTCTCTGTAGGCCCGATCATCATTCTGTCTAGCCGGGAAAAAAAAAAGAAAAGAACCCGTTATTGTGGTTGGCAAGCTGTGCCACTCATATCGGCATTTGTCATCTGCCAAGCTTGGTTGTTTTTTGATTGGCTGATATTCTGGGACAATTTCCTGTTCCAACACCGCCCTCTCTCTAAGACTCCTCCTTCAACCCCACCTATGCTTAGTGGAACAGAGCACCAAGAAAAGCCTGCTGAATTTTCCTGCCTTTTTATGAGATGGTATAACCAGACAAGGCAGGGTGATCTGGGCTAAATGAAACCCAAAATCCCATCACTGATCCATTGCAGAGCACAGTAAAGTCTTCTATAATGGCAGGTATCCACATGTCACACATTACACAAACAGGGGTGGACTGACAACTCATGGGGCCCCCAGGCACTAGGGGATCATGGTCCACTGTTGTCACTATCACGAAACTTGCCCTAAGAAATGCCATGTAGCCATTGCTGGAGCGCATGTAGACAGGAAGTGGTTGCAAAGAGGCTGCAGAACATACCCAGCACTACAACAAACGATTAAAAAAAGTGAAAGGTATTTTATGGAAGAAAAATTACAATTGTTTAGCAGACTAAATGTTCTTTAGTAAGGGGTTATATCTACAGTATTTTAACTCACAAAGGATTGGCGGTTGGGCTTAGTTCCAGAAAGCAGACCAGAAGGTGTCATAAAGGCAATGGGCCCTCAGAACTGAAGACTTTAAAGGCATTGTCATACTCTGGCAGTGCTTTTTTGAAGTCAAAAAGTTCAGTTCTAGACAATACAAAGGCCTTGCCGGTTTATAAACTGACGCATTTCCCGTGATACAGTATAACAGGGGCGGACTGACAACTCATGGGGCCCCCGGGCAATAGGGGATCATGGGGCCCCTGTGTCCTTGCCCAAACTCAAAAAAGCCTATGAAAAAGGTACCAGGGGCATCTCAAGGGGCCCCCTACTGACCCCGGGCCCTCGGTCAGTGCCCGAGTTTCCAAATGGTCAGTCCGCCCCTGTACACAACTGTTCCAGGCTTGTTGGTCACCATCAGTACAGTGCATGGAAACAGTAGAGTAGCACTTGAAGACATAGCTCTAGCCAAAGTAAGGAAAGATCTCCCCAAATGGATCAAAGAGAGCAATAGAGAGTGAGTCTCTGCCCAATCCTACTGCCACTCAAACCTGGATATAAAAACTGTTTTAACTGCTTTAAATCATTAGCACAAGGGTGAGGTTGTCCAGTGTCCAGGGCGAGGAGCTGCACCTTCTCCCCTGCTAACACACCACCATGCACCCGTTCCTTACCCTCTGTGTTTGGGCTGCCCATGGAGTGAGCATTGCGCATGCATGGATAATTGCTCGCTTTCCAACAGCTGGAAGGCTGTTGCTCATGTAGTGTTGGCTTGGTGGCTGGGGCATGGTGTGACAGTAGTAGCAGTCAAATCAGACATGAAGCCACAGCCCACAACACCCTCTTCCCCCTTGCATGTGGAGCTGCACCCAGGGCGGCTGTCCCTCTTGCCCCCTCCTTGTCCCAGCCCTTCTCAGTATGAAAATGTGCACCAGTATTCAATAATTAGACATACACTATTTTGCCAAAAGTATTGGGCCAGCCCTTCAAATCATTGGATCTGATGAACATGTCAGGGTTTGGCGGTTGCCAGAAGAACGGTACTTGCTTTGCTGCATTGTGCCAAGTGTAAAGTTTGCTGGAGGGGGGATTATGGTGTGGGGTTGTTTTTCAGGGGTTGGGCTTGGCCCCCTAGTTTCAGTGAAGAGAACTCTTAAGGCGTCAGCATACCAAGACAATATGTACAATTTCATGCTCCCAACTTTGTGGGGACAGTTTGGGGATGGCCCCTTCCTGTTCCAGCATGACTGCGCACCAGTGCACAAAGCAAGGTCCATAAAGACCTGGAGGAGCAAGTTTGGGGTGGAGGAACTTGACTGGCCTGAGTCCTGACCTCAACCCCATAGAACACCTTTGGGATGAATTAGAGCGGAGACTGCGAGCCAGGCCTCCTCCCCCGACATCAGTGCCTGACCTGACAAATGTGCTTCTGGAAGAATGGTCCAACCTTCCCATAGACACCCTCATAAACCTTGTGGACGGCCTTCCCAGAAGAGTTGAAGCTGTTATAGCTGCAAAGGGCGGGGCCAACCAATATTGAACCCTACGGACTAAGACTGGGGGGCCATTAAAGATCATGTGCGTGGAAAGGCAGGCGGCCCAATACTTTTGGCAATATAATGTATGATAGGATTTGGTGTACCCTTATCAGAGTAACTGACTCCCTTAGACACTAGCAATGTGTTCTTACTTGTTATAAAGGACAATGTCCGGCCTCCAGATCAGCTCTGATGGGATCCGTATTGAGGTCACATTCTCGTATTCCAGAGGGTCCCAACGCAGCTTGTAATCATGCCATTCCTATAAGACAGGGCGGTGACAAAAGATCAGATGATAAGATTATGTCATTGCTAGTCAAAGCCTCCAGCTATGAAAATTCTACAACATGTCCCCAGCTCAGTGAGCATTTCCAAAAATACGAAGCTGACCCAATCTTGGATAACTACAGCACCTTGCTACAAAGAATGAAAGGAACAGGGACCATAGGGATGTCATTATAGGGTCCTCTGTTAGAGCATTTCTAAATGCTTGGTTTTACTGAAATAATCCCAGGTGACCCTTCCATAAAGGTCCTGTTTCAGACATTTCTGGTATAGAGTGACAACACTCTTTCAATTGTGCGCCTATGTTGTCACCATGCCATACGGGATTCCAACTGTACGCCCCTTGAGGGTTAGGTACCTTAGATTGTACTCCCCTTGAGGGTTAGGGACCTTAGATTGTACGCCCCTTGAGGGTTAGGGACCTTAGATTGTACGCCCCTTGAGGGTTAGGGTCCTTAGATTGCACGCCCCTTGAGGGTTAGGGACCTTAGATTGTACGCCCCTTGAGGGTTAGGGACCTTAGATTGTACGCCCCTTGAGGGTTAGGGACCTTAGATTGTACGCCCCTTGAGGGTTAGGGACCTTAGATTGTACGCCCCTTGAGGGTTAGGGTCCTTAGATTGCACGCCCCTTGAGGGTTAGGGACCTTAGATTGTACGCCCCTTGAGGGTTGGGGACCTTAGATTGTACGCCCCTTGAGGGTTGGGAACCTTAGATTGTACGCCCCTTGAGGGTTGGGGACCTTACATTGTACGCCCCTTGAGGGTTAGGGACCTTACATTGTACGCCCCTTGAGGGTTAGGGACCTTAGATTGTACGCCTCTTGAGGGTTATGGCCCTTAGATTGTACGCCTCTTGAGGGTTAGGGACCTTAGATTGTACGTCCCTTGAGGGTTAGGGACCTTAGATTGTACGCCCCTTGAGAGTTAGGGACCTTAGATTGTACGCCCCTTGAGGGTTAGGGACCTTACATTGTACGCCCCTTGAGGGTTAGGGACCTTACATTGTACGCCCCTTGAGGGTTAGGGACCTTACATTGTACGCCCCTTGAGAGTTAGGGACCTTAGATTGTACGCCTCTTGAGGGTTAGGGACCTTATATTGTACGCCCCTTGAGGGTTAGGGACCTTAGATTGTACACCCCTTGAGGGTTAGGGACCTTAGATTGTATGCCCCTTGAGGGTTAGGGACCTTAGATTGTACGCCCCTTGAGGGTTAGGGACCTTAGATTGTACGCCCCTTGAGGGTTAGGGACCTTAGATTGTACGCCCCTTGAGGGTTAGGGACCTTAGATTGTACACCCCTTGAGGGTTAGGGACTGATGTGAATGTACAATATATATGTAAAGTGCTGCGTTAATTGATGGTGCTATATAAGTACCTGAAATAAATAAAATAAAAGGAAAGCAAAGAAGAAGCTGTTTGACTTCAGACTGTCTCTCTGAATTCCCTGAAGTTGCTCTGCATTGCTTCATCATTCTCATTGACTTGTATTTAGAGAGCAGCAGTCCAGATGCAATCAAGCACCCGAGTATAGAAATCCTATGAGCCAAGTCACTAGTGATCCTGAAATGACTACCCTGCTCCTATGGTACTGCTCCCTCACTGGGTAATCTCACCCACCAGCAGGATTGGCGATGGAACAACACCTCGGTTGGTTTTTACTCCTTGGGAGCAGGCGAGCGTTCCCTTAGTAATCCTTTGCAGTTGCATGTTATTTCAAGTGATCATGCGACTCACCTGTTTCACCCACACGTTCGTGGTCATCATCTGATTTTTCTCATCCTACAAAAAGACAAAAAAAAAAAAAAAAGTCAAAAAAAGAATCAGTGTGGATATTTTTTGTTAGTAGGGCTTGTCAATTGGGAGCTTGGCTCAGGTTTTTGAGTTCTAACAAGCACTCCTAGACTGCTGGGCTCTAAAGCATTTAATGAAACAGACCGGTTGGCTAACATTTTCAGGGCATAAATGTGTTGCTTCAACCTAAATGCAGCTTGGAACACTCAGTCCACGCCTACTATGGATCTAAAGTGCTTCCCATGGTAGGCCCTTCCTCTGCTATATATTCTGCATTAGCCACGTGTGTGTACAGACAGGGGCGTATGTACCACAAGGCAAACAAGGCATTTGCCTAGGGCGGCATTTTTCAGGGGGGCAGCACATCCCCCCAGAAAGAGGGATGGAAGAAGGGAAACGCACATCATGGGAACCAGGTGGGATCTGAGAGAGGCTTTGGGCTGCTTGATGATGTATGTAGAGCCTGACTCTCATTCCTGGGGATGTCCGGAGCTGTGAAGATGGGTGTCTTTCTCTATCGCTGGGAAGTGGGGGGGGGGTAGTTGAAGGTTCTCCCAGGTGGGGGGCA
The DNA here is from genome assembly GCF_062004578.1 of Staurois parvus. Lineage (NCBI taxonomy): Eukaryota > Metazoa > Chordata > Amphibia > Anura > Ranidae > Staurois > Staurois parvus. Next base: position 624,154 of record NW_028319552.1, read on the forward strand.
GGGGTGTTGTTGGTCAAAGTCAGGCCCTCTCCATGGGAGCAGGAAGGTGGGGTAGTTGGTCTTGTCTGCGGGGGGCAGACGATTTCTCTATTGCCTAGGGCAGCACAAAACTGAAATACACAACTGTGTAAAGAGCATTGAAAACTACCTGAACTCTGGAAGCTATGCCCAAAAAAAACATAGAAGACAAATGGCTAATCACCAATAATGGCATGGAGGTGGCCATCTTGGTAGAGGCAGGGCTTTGCTTCCCTATGTCAGAGCCTCCAGCAACGAGAACAGTAAGCAGCACAGTAGTGACATAAACCAAATCTTCAGAGACTAGCAGTCGGAGACAGCACTATCCTACATCTCACACTGTAGACATCTATCAATGATGCCTAGCAGGGCTGGATCTAGCCAGTATGATATGGGGGTGCAGTAAAAAATGTCAGGGGGCCGAGGATATGAGGTCAGCAGGGCAGTGTACAAAAACAAGAATCAATAGCAGAGTGTACTGGGAGTCAACAGGTCAGAGGATAGGGATTAGCAGAACAGAGGGCAGGGAGCAGCAGTTTGTACAGCAGTGTACTTCTGCACAACCAGCCAGAAAAGCACCCCCTTAGATCCGGCCATGATGCCTAGGCACAAAACTGCACATAACAGGAAGTGCCCCACTACTTTTTAAAAGGATTTTGAGATAAAAATTTTTTTTTTAGGATACAGCGTAGGTACAATTGCCATTTCTAGAAGTTCCCTACAACATAGCAAATCCTCACTCTTTGAGTTAGTTCCACTTCATGAATCTGCAGCAACTGATCACTCTGTACCCACTGGGTGACAACACGTGGGAACTTTGTCACCTGGGATTAGCACTCTGTCTGTTCTTGCAGCCCTTCACCATTCCAAAGTCATGATGTTTCCCCAGAACCTCCTGAAACAGCCTTGAGCTGGTGACCCGAAGTTTACAGCCTCAAAATGCACTAAACACTATTCTGAAAAAGGGGGATTTAAGGGTGTTCAAAGCACACAAGGAAAACTATGAATTTTTTTTACATGCCAAAAGGAATGGCAGGTTCGTTTTCACCAGTCTTGTGATGCAGGCAGATCTATGACCTCACATTTCTCTGCTATGCCTAAGCCATGCAGCCTGGTCCAGGATCCTCCCCGGCCTGTGATTGGACAGTGAGGGGACAGCACAGTATTGATGAGTGTGATGGGAGTCACTTTGGGTGGGGGGCCCATGGAACCCAGCTTACTTTGGAGAGGTGGGGAGACCCCTGTCTCAGCTCCCCATATCCCTATTATGTGTAAGTCACCCTGTGCCTGTTAGGGGTACAGGGTGATCTGTCCAAATATTGGGGTGGGGGGTTGTTGATTGTTTAATGTCATGTGGATGCATCCCATTGTTGTATTGTGTGTCTGGCTTGGAAGCAAACTATTATGGGATGCATGCAGGGGCGGACTGACCATTTAAAAACTTGGGCACTGCCCGAGGGCCCGGGGTCAGTAGGGGGCCCCATGAGATGCCCCGGTACCTTTTTCATAGGCTTTTTTGAGTGTGGGCAAGGACACAGGGGCCCAATGATCCCCTATTGCCCGGGGGCCCCATGAGTTGTCAGTCCGCCCCTGGATGTAGGTGTTTATGTGTATTAGCTTAGTGGGGGGGGGGTCCTCCAGCAGCCCTCCCTTCTGATGGGACTGTCTGCTGGTGAGAAGCTGGAATACCTGTGTGTCTCTTGTTACTAAATGTAGATTGCCCCGCCCTCTGTCATTATGCAGGGAGGGGGGGATTGTCCCCTGAGTGTATATATCTTGTATCTGTGTTCAAATAAATTAGTCTACCTCCTGGTTTACTTCAAGACTGGTGTTGTCTAGTCTTGTATGGCCGGCTGTGGTGTCCGTAGTCGGTGTTCGGACGGGGAAGCGGTATTCTAACGGAAGTACTGAAGCTCAGTTTTGGTCGGTTCCGTTACAATGAGGTCATCCCTCTGCTCTCCCCACCTTTATGCATGCTCAGACGGGGCTGTACAAAGCCGGAAGGTAAGTAGGAGTCTGACATCAAGGGAGATTCAGGTACTTATACTAGCTATATGTAAATATACTGTACAATTCATTATTTTCTAATGAATGCATTGACTAATTAAGCAGTTTTTGTTTCTTTTTTTAATTCTGGCCTGAAACAAAATGACAGGTGCATGTAAATCTTGGCATGCTGGGAATATGATCCTAGCTGGTCAGCCGCAGGCAGTTCGGAGCAAATAGAAACATATTTCTGCGGACTGTGGAGATTCTGAACCATCATCAGCGAGACTCATTGAGCGAGGCCCCCTCCTCCACTCCCCCCCACTCATCTCCGCCAGCAAGTCTCTCTATAGATCTCATGCCCACCCCGGCCTGGTGCCATCCTCCCCTCCCTACCACGGCACCACCTGCTACATAAACACTTGGAGCATACAGCAGCTGCCGCGCCAGGATAACACGCGGCGTACGACAATGCTGAGCCCAATCTCTATGTGCCAAGGCCACCCAAAAATAATTGATCATCCGGAAGAGCTGTATAATGGAGAGTGAGAGCGAGAGTGACGGCGATAACACCATTAGCAACTCATCTCCAGCGCTGTAAATAATTGAGACGATTTGCCACCACTAAACACCGACATTATGGTTTGAACACAAAAAAGGGGGAGGGGCAAACAGTTCTGGTTGCTATGACATCGCAGTGTAAAGGTGCAGTTGCAGTATTTGTGTGTCCATACACAGCAGATAGAAGATATCTGTGAACAATGTGAGTGCTACACTCTTTCATTACACATGTGTACACAGTGTAGGGGTCAACCAGAAAGTGATCACTTCCAAGAATCGGGAAGTATTCTTTGACCAATAACCAACTGTCCGCTCAGAAGTCCTCAACTACATCTCTCTGTCTAGATCTCTCCATCCCTCTCCATATCTCGCAGTCTATTTATCTCCATCTCTATCTCTCCATACCCCGGTAGATCTTTCAATCCCTCTCCCTCTATATCTCTCCATTCCACCTTGGTCTATACCTCTCCATCCCTCTCTATATCTCTCCACCTTTAGCTCTCCATCTTTATTCCTCCATCCCTCTCCATTTATATTTCTCCATCTATATCTCTCCATCTCTCTCTCCATTAGTATTTCTCTATCTATATCTCTACAACGTTTCCACCAGCCACATCCTTCCATCCCTCTCTCCATCTATAGCTCTCCATCCCTCTCTCCATCTATAGCTCTCCATCCCTCTTTCCATCTATATCTCTCCATCTCTCTCTCCATTAGTATTTCTCTATCTATATCTCTACAACATTTCCTCCAGCTACATCCTTCCATCCCTCTCTCCATCTATATCTATCCATCCCTCTCTTCATCAAAATCTCCCTATAACTCTTTATATATCTTCATCCTTCTCCATCTATATCTTTCAATTGCACCTCATTCTAGATCTCCCCTTCCCTCACTCCATCCATATCTCTCCATCCCACTCAATATCTCTCCATCTATAGTTTACTATACTTTTCAATATTTCTCTGTCTATATTTCTCCACCTTTCTCTCCTTCAATATCTCTCTATCTACATCTCTTCATGCCTTTCTCGGTCTTTGTTTCTCCACTCTACTCTATAGTTTATATCTCCATCTATCTACATCTCTCCCCACCTCACCCTGTATCTCTTCATCTCTTTCTCTCCATCTCCATCTCCATCTATATTCTCCATCTATCATTCTATCTACAGTATCTCCCCATTTCTATTCATATATTTCCATCCTTTTCTTATTTCTATATTTCTCCATATCTTTCCATCTCTCCCTATAGCTATACATCTATATCTCCATATATCTATAAACTGCATCTACCCTATCATAGAGTAATCCAATGACCTACACACTCCATGTCCCCTATCATAGAGTAATCCAATGATCTACACACTCCATGTCCCCTATCATAGAGTAAAACCAATGATCTACACACTCCATGCCCCCTATCATAGAGCAATCCAATGATCTATACACTCCATGTCCCCTATCGTAGAGTAATCCAATGATCTACACACTCCATGCCCCCTATCGTAAAGTAATCCAATGATCTATACACTCCATCCTTCCTAGCACAGAGTAATCCAATGATCTATGCACTACATGCCCCCTATCGTAGAGTAATCCAATGATCTATACACTCCATTTATCCTAATATAGAGTAATCCAATGATCTATACACCCCCATCCTAACTATTTTAGAGCAATCCAATGATCTACACACTCCATGCCCCCTATCGTAGAGTAATCCAATGATCTGTACACTCCATGCCCCCTATCGTAGAGTAATCCAATGATCTGTACACTCCATGCCCCCTATCGTAGAGTAATCCAATGATCTGTACACTCCATGCCCCCTGTCATAGAGTAATCCGATGATCTGTACACTCCATGCCCCCTATCGTAGAGTAATCCAATGATCTGTACACTCCATGCCCCCTGTCATAGAGTAATCCAATGATCTATACACTCCATGCCCCCTATCGTAGAGTAATCCAATGATCTGTACACTCCATGCCCCCTGTCATAGAGTAATCCAATGATCTATACACTCCATGCCCCCTATCATAGAGTAATCCAATGATCTGTACACTCCATGCCCCCTGTCATAGAGTAATCCAATGATCTATACACTCCATGCCCCCTATCGTAGAGTAATCCAATGATCTGTACACTCCATGCCCCCTATCATAGAGTAATCCAATGATCTGTACACTCCATGCCCCCTATTGTAGAGTAATCCAATGATCTATACACTTCATTCTGCCTATCATGGAGTAATCCAATACACCCCCATCCTGCCTATCATTCAGTAATCCAATGATCTATACACCCCCATCCTGCTTACCATGGAGTAATCCAATGATCTATACACCCCCATCCTGCCTATCATGGAGTAATCCAATGGTCTATACACTCCATCCTTCCTATCGTAGAGTAATCCAATGATCTATACACTCCATGACCCCTATTGTAGAGTAGTCCAATGATCTGTACACTCCATCCTTCTTATCATAGAGTAATCCAATGATCTATACACTCCATTCTCCCTATCATGGAGAAATCCAATGATCTACACACTCCATTCCACCCTGTGGGGGTGAGCATTACAATACCAGAGAAAATACTTTATTACATCTATTCAATAGTTGCAAAAAAAAAAAACCCTGTTGATCCTGCCAGAAACCTTGTCAGCTTACAACTTCCTGTTCTCATATGTGCAGCACTCTTTTTGGTTACATTGTTCTCAGTCATATCTGAGGACGTCAGACTCCCCTCCCTATGTTAAAATGAAGAACACATGCGTCCAATGTATACGGTAAGCATCAGCAAGCCAAATTTCACTTGGTGCTTCATCGACTTCAGCTACTGTGATCTCATCTTTGAGAAAGCTCCTCGGATCATAAAAATTCTGGGTAAGCTTCTAACTAATTAGGGAAAACAAGCACTTTAATTACTATAAATACCTTCTAATTGTAGCCCAAGGGAGAGTAAAAAGCCACGAAGGAGCCCTAACATGTATTTATACATCAGGCAGAGGCCGGGGACTCACTAGCGAGACTAGAATTATCACGGGCGGGCATCGTATGATCATCATTGATGGAGTCAGCAAAATAACTGAAAGGAGGCCAGCAAGCCTTGACAGAATATAGCGCACTATGAACGTTTCTGATTGTATCATATGATTATCTCCCCGAGTGGAGCCCAACTGTTCTCATCAACAGATGGTGGGAAATCAATGCTTGCCTCCCAAACTAGAATTTTTTAATCCCATTTGATAGTCTATTAAAGCGTATCTAAACCCAAGATCATAAATGTATTATGTCATAGCTTACCCGTCCATAGATGCGGTGGCTGCATTTGTTTTCTCTTTTATGATGTTTCGCCTGGTGATCCTTCCAGCAACACACTAGCTGTCCTAGTGTGACAATGCTCACTCACCATACTGTATGTAAGGCAGAACAGTGCTGTCAGCCTAGGAGGCTCTCCTGATTTGAATTAGGAACACCTCCCCTTCCCTTCTTCTCATGACATGACAAGGACACTGGAATTCTGAAGGTCAACGGGTATTTTTTAATACTTGTAGAAAATGCAAAAAAAGAAAACAAATGCAGCCATCAACTTCTAAGGACTGGTAAGATGCAATATAATACTAAAATAAATGATGTTGGTGCTCAAGGGATTAGACATACCCTTCAACCATCCCGGATTCCCTCAGTATTTCAGCACAATCCTGGAGTCCCACAGATCCGGGACACTTGTTCCAGCACCCAGCTTCAACTTTTTGCAGAAATTGTCTGGCCGAGTGATCATCTGCCCCATAGTAGGTGCATAGTCCCAGCAGCAGGAGGCAGGCAGGGCTGTGGATAAGGGGATACCACCCATCCTCCTGTACGGGGCCCAGGCCAGCAGGGGGGCCCAGGCAGCTGGGTGAATCGGATGTGGGCAGGAATGGTGATGGGTGCGGCGGTAGGGCTATTACTGGAACCAATCCCCTGTATGGCTCTCTCTACAGCAGCTGGAAACTGGCTTCTCTTCCTCTCCCACTGGTTCCAGTAATAGCCACACACCCAAAAACCTTTCCTGTGTACCATCTGTTTCCCCCTGCTGTCCAGGCCCCCCTGTGTGCCCCCACCCTGGCAGTGCTGCCGGCTTCCCTCCTCTTCTTACCACTAGCAGCTGCAAGCACACAATAGGATCCTTCAAGGTGGAGAGTGGGGGGGAAAGGTCCAGTAAATATGTCACATTTATGTCAATATTTATGTCAACATTTACCAGCCCCTTCCTTTCCTGAATTAACACAATGAGTGATTGGTACTGATCACTCACTGTGTTCATAACTGAAGCATAGTAAACTGTTTTTTTTTGGGGGGGGGGGGAAGGGGCTGTCAGGTTGGCTGTATGGGGCTCCATGGCTTCTAACAGCAGCCCTAGAGGCAGGACACTCTACAGTACAAGGTCAGTGCTTTACCCCCACTGATCGTCAAAGTCATCAAGGTCAGTGCTTTACCCCTACTGCACTGACCACTAATTCCCTGAATACCAGACCCCCACTGACTGTTTTTTTCCCCTACTTCTTGTTTACAGGGGCTAGTACAAGTACCTCTCCAACACAAAGGAACACGTCCGGTTGAAGGTAATCAACTACTCTTGGATACCTCAGACAGATATAAAATGATTTTATTTAGTAGTGTAATAGAAGGCTAGACCCCATGTCTGATATTTAAGGGAAATCTCTCTAATGAAGGCCTGGACAGCTCTTAAAACTCAACAGAACATCTAAGCTGTCCCCACTCCATCTAGACTTTAAATGCCTCTCCTCAGTGGAGAATACATTCAGTTGAGTCCATCCTTGTTCATAGCTGAGATCCTCCATGTCTCATAATTAAGTGATGTCCTTCTTATGAATCATTTATATAAGTGAGTTTTAATTATGTGTTGTCCTTCTTTATGGACCATTTATATAAGTGAGTTTTAGTCTCCTTTGTAGGCTTCTGTTGATTGGTTGTACCATTGAAGATCTTCTTTGTTGGTGGGACACAGAAGCCCAAGATGGGAGAGTTGGCCAACATTTCTCAATGGACACAATGGACTTTGAGAAGCATTAAATACCAAGATGGTGAAGTAGTACCTTGTTGGGTTATCACTGCTCTGTTAGGCTACCTGGTTGAGGAATAATATATAGGTCGGTTGGGCTACTTACCACATCAATGAGCTGGGCTATAGATAGTCCAAAGCGCACTAGAACGGCATCAGAGATGTTGGCCACGGGACGGGACCACTTGTTATACCCCAGAAAAAGCTTCTTCAGCAGTCGCTCTTCAGCGTGGGCCCGGGTCTCAGTGTGACAGAAGACTGGAAGAAAAAAAGATAGCGGTTGGTGTACAGAATTTCAGTAATCCAACATCAGTTATAATAATCCTAAAGCTGAGCTCCAGGTAAACAGCTAAATACACATATGTAAACTGTGCTATGAGGATTTGTAATTCTTTCTGGCCATTTGTATGATTCATGGATCAAACAGCACAGTCAGGAGGGTGACATAACATTTGTTGTTGTAGGTAAGGGATACAGTGGTGTCACTTCTCCACCCATAGCATGCTGATTGGACAACAAAAGACAAGCAACATTCTGAAAAGCCATGAGCTCTCCTCACTCTGCTCTCTCCTTCTGTCCACATAAGGATAGCCAAAAATGCCTTACTGTGCCTGTGAAGGGACCCCGTCACCAGACTGTCCATTGTAACAACAATCTTCCCATAATGTTATATGTACATTAAACATATTTAAAGCCAAACTCTGGGATAAGTAACTATTGTCCAAATCCATTCATTGTGTGTATTCTTCTTGAATCATGATGAGCTTTGAGTATTTCTTCCAGATCTGTGCAGTAATCCAGTGTGACTTTTTCTTCCTGTAATAAAGACCAATCACTGCTGCTTTCTCCCCTTGTAAAGGGTGACTGGTCCTGTCTCCGCCCCCTCCGGTAGTTTTCTGTAGGCAGCCTGTAGTGGATGGAGCCTGCTGGACCCTTCCCACAGCTCTGCTCTCTCTCCTTATGCAGAGTGACTGGTCTTGTCTCCGCCCAGTCTGGTAGTGGGTGGAACCTGCTGGGCCCTTCCCACAGCTCTGCTCTCTCTCCTTGTGCAGGGTGACTGGTCTTGTCTCCGCCCAGTCTGGTAGTGGGTGGAACCTGCTGGGCCCTTCCCACAGCTCTGCTCTCTCTCCTTGTGCAGGATGACTGGTCTTGTCTCCGCCCAGTCTGGTAGTGGGTGGAACCTGCTGGGCCCTTCCCACAGCTCTGCTCTCTCTTCTTGTGCAGGGTGACTGGTCTTGTCTCCGCCCAGTCTGGTAGTGGGTGGAACCTGCTGGGCCCTTCCCACAGCTCTGCTCTCTCTCCTTGTGCAGGATGACTGGTCTTGTCTCCGCCCAGTCTGGTAGTGGGTGGAACCTGCTGGGCCCTTCCCACAGCTCTGCTCTCTCTTCTTGTGCAGGATGACTGGTCTTGTCTCCGCCCAGTCCTGTAGTGGGTGGAACCTGCTGGGCCCTTCCCACAGCTCTGCTCTTTCTCCTTGTGCAGGGTGACTGGTCTTGTCTCCGCCCAGTCCTGTAGTGGGTGGAACCTGCTGGGCTCCTCCCACAGCTCTGGTCACTGCATAGCACAGTGATGACCCCACTACTGCTTTTATATGGTAATATCTAGGTTTCTAAAGGCATTTGGTGCACACAAAGTAGGTGTATATCTTCTGAGGCTATTAAGGAATACAGTTTTCATGCCTGGAGTTCAGCTATAAGCAGGGGCGGACTGAAAACTCATGGGGCCCCCGGGCAATAGGGGATCATGGGGCCCGTGTCCTTGTCCAAACTCAAAAAAGCCTATGAAAAAGGTATCTCATGGGGCCCCCTACTGACCTGGGCCCTCGGGCACTGCCCAAGTTTCCAAATGGTCAGTCCGCCCCTGGCTATAAGTCATGTTATTTGTGTAGACATCTAAAAACCTTGAGGCTGCTGCTGGGGGGGTCACCATCTTGGATGTGAACTCAGCAGCCCCAGCAGACACAGAGGTGTCCTTCAAGTAGAACTCTATAGTATTCCCATTGGCCCATTCATTTAGAGGCACACTACAAATCAATAAACAAAAAAAACTTATGGAAAGGAAAAAGACAAATACTTATTTTTATCAGCATTTGTAGGCAAACTTTTAAAGGGTGACAAGGTCTCTTTAAGGTCTCCTTCACACTGCTGCAGTTTACAGTGATGTGAGGCAGTGGTGATCTAACTGGTTCCATTCTAGTTGAGGAAGCCATTGCAGCACAGGGCTCTCTATTTTCTCCTATGGCTTTTCTTGGTTGATCCCCCATCACCACTCCACCAGTATGGGTGTGGCCCACTGCCATGGAAGCTCTCCAGCACCCGTCGCAGCGTGAATGAAGCCTTAATTGCTGTGAACGGCTCCCTATTCTGTGAATGGATGTAGCAGACTCTTGTGGGAAGGAGGTGTGAGCTGTGGAGTAATTTTTATTCCAACAACTACGAAACTGTTAACACATTGTGTAAATACATTAGAATATATTTTCACAATTCAGAATTAGAATGTGAATGCGTAATTCCCACAGCGGAGATACAATCCAGAGACGCAGCGTGTAAAGTGAACAAAGACATCGCCATAGTCACAGTCACCGCAGGACAATGCTGAAGGTGCTGTACAAAAACTTGCCCATGGCTATAAATCCTCACTGACCCACCTTCCTGTGAAATCCTAGATTTTATGTAAAAGCTGGTGGGCCAAGACATCGTAGCTTTGAAACAAGTCAAGATTTTAAATTCTGGCCTCCTAAGAAGTTAAAATGTGCTGGAAGTGGCTGCTTAGCGAACGTCACCTATGGCAGTATATCCCTACCTCATCCTTCAAGTACCCCTTAAAGGCCATGCTTTGGGAATTTCCCTTAGATATAATAGCCATCCTAAATGCCAAGCCATGGACATCAATCCAAACATGGAGACCTGGAGACCTAACACATCAAAGTTTAAAAGTTCCCAACCTTAATCTTCAAGTACCCCAGGTCATGTTTACAGGATTTCTCAGGTGCTTTAAATCAATCCATGGCTTAGCTTTTATGATGACTATTTTATCTAAGGGAAATTCCGAAGCATGGCCTCCTAAGGAATGATGGTTGGATACACTGTCATAGGCAACGTACGCTGTGCCGCCACATTCAGCACATTTATGATGGAATATTCTCAGGGGAAAGTTAACCATCTAAGGAATTAAGTCATATACTCCACATACAGGTGCATCTCAAATTAGAATATCATCAAAAAGTTAATTTATTTTAGTACTTCAATTCAAAAAGTGAAACTCAAATATTGACTCATATAGTGACTGTGTGTAGCTTTTAACTGTGGAAGGAGTGCAGGTCACCATAAGCATTGAGATCCCATGGGACATTCCTTGTTATGTGCAGTGCAGCCAGAAGTGAGGAGTCCTCAGGTTGTTCAGTTCTACAATTTATCAGGGTATCCCATGCTCCCTATACCTATCCAAGTGCATTTTCCCAATAAAACCCCAAAAAGAAACCCCTAGACCAGGGGTCTCCAAACTTTGTAAACAAAAAGTTTACTGTCCCTCAGACTTTAGGGAGGCCAGATTATTGCCAGTGGGGGTATAAAATGATTTGGGTCCAGCATCAATGAGAATAAACATGGCCTCAGTGCTTGTGGTCAGTAGGAGGATTAGTGTCCCATCATTGGCATAAGTGGGCGCAATAGTGCCCCATCGTACACGTTAGTGGGAGGAATAGTGCTTCATTGTTGGTGTCACTGGGAGGAATAGTGCCCCATCGTTGGTGTCAGTGGGAGGAATAGTGCCCCATCGTTGGTGTCAGTGGGAGGAATAGTGCCCCATCGTTGGTGTCAGTGGGAGGAATAGTGCCCCATCGTTGGTGTCAGTGGGAGGAATAGTGCCCCATCGTTGGAGTCAGTGGGAGGAATAGTGCCCCATCGTTGGTGTCAGTGGGAGGATTAGTGCCCCATCGTTGGAGTCAGTGGGAGGAATAGTGCCCCATCGTTGGTGTCAGTGGGAGGAATAGTGCCCCATCGTTGGTGTCAGTGGGAGGAATAGGGCCCCATCGTTGGCGTCAGTGGGAGGAATAGTGCCCCATCGTTGGCGTCAGTGGGAGGAATAGGGCCCCATCGTTGGCGTCAGTGGGAGGAATAGGGCCCCATCGTTGGCGTCAGTGGGAGGAATAGGGCCCCATCGTTGGCGTCAGTGGGAGGAATAGGGCCCCATCGTTGGCGTCAGTGGGAGGAATAGGGCCCCATCGTTGGCGTCAGTGGGAGGAACAGTGCCTTATATCATTGGGAAGAATAGTTCCCCAAGGGCCAGATAAAAGCTAGCAAAGGGCCACATCTGGCCCTCGGGCCGCAGTTTGGGGACCCCTGCTCTAGCCTGTTCTTTGGAGACAGTGGAAGAGTGCATAAAATGCTGTGTGCAGTATTTGCCTTTAGCAATGAAAAATTGTTTCAGAACGTACTTTGAGATGAAAGAGACGCCAACAAGACCATCGAATCTCAGGGACCTGTAGTGTGAGAGGCGACTGCAGGTCAGGCATTGCTGAGGATTGGACTAGACCTGAGACCACTATTTCTGTAACCCACCAAGCTCAATTCATACAACACACCAGGACCAAATGACACTTATTTTGTAGAAACGTGACAGTTATTTTCAGTTGACCTCACTTGGCTAAAATAAAGAAAACCATGTGTTAGAGCTTTGTGAATTGGGCCTATTGTCTATAACTAAAGTTAGTTGTTACTTTCAGGGATGGACTGACCATTCGGGAACTTGGCCCGGGGTCAGTAGGGGGCCCCATGAAATGCCCCTGGTACCTTTTTATAGGCTTTTTTTGAGTGTGGGCAAGGACACAGGGGCCCCATGATCCCCTATTGCCCGGGGCCCCATGAGTTGTCAGTCCATCCCTGGTTACTTTTTGATCTTTTTAACCCTGTGTGTGTTATTTGCCATCAGCACTATATCGGGAGGTCTAAGATGAACTCTTGTGTAATATTAATATATTGGCGTAGTCAGGCTATTAATAAACCCCCATGACATACAAGCTGGCCCTTCTTCTCCATCAGAGTGCTGGGATAGCGGGAATCTAACAAAAAGACAGATGGCTGGTACATATACTAGCACTATTTATTTCTCTATTTATTTATTTTAGTGAAAGCGTATGTTTGGTCAAAACTTTTCTCATTTCGTTTTTGATAAGGTAACTTTTTCGCAGTCGCACTGGGGAGACTTCCCTTTACTTCCGGTCATGAGGACACAACAGGTATTGAGAAACTTCCCCTGAAGTCTGGTGAACTGCCACCAGAACAAATGGAAAGGGTGAATCTCCCCAACTGGGATCCAGATGGTAATAAAAACATTTCATAGAGAAGCGCAGAGACCTGGTGATGACATCATTGGACCGAAAATAAGGTAGGCAATGAAAATGGAAAGGCTTCATTTAAAAATGTCATCGGGGGGGGGGGAGGTAAGATAATTGTATTAAACTTTAGTTAGTATAGAAGCACTTATTTTCCGGCGTGAAATGAAAGGAACAAGCGCGCCCAAGCTCCGTAAAATCACTCGTTAAATAAACAGAGTATTAGAGGTCACCTATGAATTTTCGGCGGAGGGTACACAGTGACTATGCGTTTTGTTTGCTTTTCGTAATGAGCCTTCGTTAATCCTTTTGACATTGTTCGGCATTAGAAGATGAAACGGATCTGCGAGAGGTGGTGTGCGTTCAGGCGGAGGGGCAGCGCCGATGGCAGGTGGAAGTGGGTCAGCCGTCTCCGGGGACGGGGCATACATAAATCATGACCGCTTTTTTTATCTTGGAAAACCTTACTCAAGAGAAACAGAGCAGGTGACATTGGTTGGTGAACTGTGCCCCGTCCTGAGAGTCACCGAGCATCAATAAAACATTGTGACACCCGGGGACAACCGACCTCCGTATAATAGGACAACCCTCAGCACCCATTATTCAGTCTCTAATGCACCAACATATGCCAGGAACAAGGTCGTTTTTATTAATGGCGATTAATTCACAAAAGAGAATTTCCTACTTGGCACAAAGAGGCTTAGATATAATGGAGTCCGGATGTTTGAAGCTAAGAAGGGCCCCTACCTTGGCCTTTGGCTCCTTGAAGGCCAAGTTGTCACACAGCATGGACTGTTGGCATAATCCTTATGTGACATCAGAGTTCATGATGAGGTCTAATGAGCTTCCAGAATATTAATGGACATCCCCTTTAAATTAAAAGTACATTTTTTTTTTTAAAATTCAAAACATTAACAATAACTTATAAAGCCATTTATAACTCTGCCCCAAATTACATCACCAATCTTGTCTCCAAATATCACCCAAACCGTCCTCTCCACTCCTCACAAGACCTCCTGCTCTTTAGCTCCCTTGACTCCTCCTCCCATGCTCGTCAGGACTTCTACAGAGCTTCCCCCATCCTCTGGAACTCTCTACCCCAATTTATCAGACTATCGCCTACTCTGCTCACTTTTAGGCGATCTCTTCAGGGAAGCCTATCCTGCCCTCAGCTAATAATGGAATCTTCTATTCCTCCTACCAGTCCATCCCCCACAGTTATTACATTTTGTACTACTAGCCCCTCCCTCCTAGATTGTAAGCTCCCAGGATCAGGGCCCTCCTTTCCCTCTGGTATTGAACTGTATTGTTGCTGTATTGTCTCCCGTTATATTGTAAAGAGCTGAGCAAACTGTTGGCGCCATAAATCCTGTATAATAATAATGATAAAGTGGAACTTCAGGTATGGTTTTTATTGCATCATTGCCTTAGTCCATCTTGGACCAATGAACGTATAGATATGCCCAGGGGCGGACTGACAACTCATGGGTCCCCCGGGCAATATGGGATCATGGGGCCCGTGTCCTTGCCCAAACTCAAAAAAACCTATGAAAAAGGTACCAGGGGCATCTCATGGGGCCCCCTACTGACCCCGGGAGATGGCCAAGTTTCCAAATGGTCAGTCCACGCCTGGATATGCCATACCTGTGAAAGCCAAGGTTCACTGGAGGTCTTCCAGGTCCTGTGTTGAATGCAGGGGCAGACTGACCATTTGAGCACTAGGGCAACGCCCGAGGGCCCGGGGTCAGTAGGGGGAGCCCCATGAGATGCCCTTGGTACCTTTCATAGGCTTTTTTGGGTGTGGTTTGAGCTCGAGTGAGGACACAGGGGCCCCATGATCTCTTGTTGCCCGGGGGTCCCTTGAGTTGTCAGTCCACCCCTGGTTGAGTGGCTATCCTTCCACTGAAGAGTTCCCGGCTCAACATGACCGCCAATCACAGAACGCCTTGTATTTTGTTTTTCAGTGAACACAAAACATTTTCTGATTGGACAAAGTGGAGACAGCCTAAGCCAAATTAACAAAAGCTGACTGTTGTGAGCTTCCCCTGGGCTTTTTATATGGTTTGTCCCAATTCCTGTAAATGCCACTTTTGTTAGACAGCTTGGTCTGCATGTAATTGTGGAGGAAAATATTAATAAAGTAAATACCAAATACTAGAATTACATGTGTTAACCATGTCAGTGTCGGTTACATGTAGTAACTATACAGCTACCAGAATACAGGAATTTTGTGCATTAGTGGTCTGTTATTCATTGCTGAAATACGATATCAACCAAAAAAAGGAGTGCGTTGTCTTCAACAGGTCGGTCTACTCGTAAACATATATTGCAGGAAGGACCACTAAACTCCAACCACTATATAGAACTGTAGAGGAGGAAGCAGAGCCTGCATATGTAATGAGGAAATAGGACTTGCCTCTGATAAACAGAATAAAACCCCACATTTGTTTTCTTGAACCAGTGGTGGGCAACCTTTTTTTTCAACTGAGCCAAATCTCGCCAAAACCACGATTGAAATTTATTTTGAGAGCCACATTTTTAAAACTGAAAATACATCCCCCATATAGTAATTCATCCCCCATAGTAATTCATCCCCCATATAGTAATTCATCCCCCATAGTAATTCATCCCCCATATAGTAATTCATCCCCCGTAGTAATTCATCCCCCATATAGTAATTCATCCCCCCTATAGTAATTCATCCCCCATAGTAATTCATCCCCCCCTATAGTAATTCATCCCCCATATAGTAATTCATCCCCCATAGTAATTCATCCCCCATATAGTAATTCATCCCCCCTATAGTAATTCATCCCCCCTATAGTAATTCATTCCCCCTATAGTAATTCATCCCCCATATAGTAATTCATCCCCCCTATAGTAATTCATCCCCCCCATAGTAATTCATCCCCCCTATAGTAATTCATCCCTCCTATAGTAATTCATCCCCCATAGTAATTCATCCCCCCCATAGTAATTCATCCCCCCTATAGTAATTCATCCCCCATAGTAATTCATCCCTCCTATAGTAATTCATCCCCCCTATAGTAATTCATCCCCCATAGTAATTAATCCCCCCTATAGTAAATAATTCCCCATATTGTGTCAATTCACTTACCTTTCCTCCGCGCGTTCCTCTCGCCGTGTTCCCACGCCGTTCCGGTCTTCAGGGCGGACTGTGAGAGGAGAGGAGTTCGTCAAGCTGCCTCGCCTACATCCTGACAGCCAATGTTTGCCACGCTCCGTGGGCCGGATTAAAAGGTCCGCCGGGCCGTAGTTTGCCCATTGCTGGGCTAGCTGCAGAGTCCTGACTTTTGGGGCAGCCGCCCGAGAGGAGGGAGGGGAGCGGGCGCCCGGCACACAGAAGAGCCGCATTAAAGTGTGTAAAGAGCCGCATGTGGCTCGTGAGCCGCGGCTTGCCGACCACTGACTTAGACAATCCCCCTCTTTTGGGTGAAAAAAAAATATTTCCAATCTCTACCTACACTCTATTTTCTAGTGCTTCCTTCCTCCGCATTCTAGTATTCAGAGTAGAATGACACTTGCATCACTCTGACCATTTTTTTTGATCCCAGCCTGATATTTATATGTTCCCTAGGGGGCGAGTCATTGTGCAGGCTTAAGGATTGTGACTGCCCCCCATTCCCCTCTCTCTTACAGCACAACCCAATTCCTGTCTTTCTTATAGTACAACCCCACAATACTCTCTCTCTTACAGCACAGAACCCAATTACCCTCTCTCCAACAGTACAACCCCCCACTCCCTTTTCTCTTACAGCGCAGACCCCCATCCCCCTCTCTATTACAGCACAGCCTCCCTTCATGTCTTTCTTACAGCACAGCCCCCGTTCCCTTTTCTCTAACAGCACAGCCCTTATTCCTGTCTCTTTTACAGCACAGCCCCCGTTCCCTTTTCTCTAACAGCACAGCCCTTATTCCTGTCTCTTTTACAGCACAGACCCCAATTCTCCTGTCTCTTACAGCACAGCCCCTCATACTCCTCTCTTACAGCACAGACCCCCATACTCCTCTCTCTTACAACACAGCCCCCATCCCCTCTTTTACAGCCCCTCATACTCCTCTCTCTTATAGCACAAATCTCCCCATGCCCCTTCTCTTACAGCACAGCCCCTCATACTCCTCTCTTACAGCACAGCCCCCCATACTCCTCTCTCTTACAACACAGCCCCCATCCCCTCTTTTACAGCCCCTCATACTCCTCTCTCTTATAGCACAAATCTCCCCATGCCCCTTCTCTTACAGCACAGACCCCCATACTCCTCTCTCTTACAGCAAATAGCCCTCATTCCCCTCTCTCTTACAGAACAGACATTCATTCTCCATTCTCTTACAGCAAAGACCCCCATTCACCTCTCCTAGAGCAAAGGTTTCCCTTACAGCACAGTCCCCCTTCCCTTTTCTTACAATACAGTCCCCCATTGCCCTCCCTCTTACAGCATAGCCCCCTCTGTACAGCTCCCAATTACCCTCTCTCTTATAGTACAGCCCCATTCCACTTCTCCTCTGTACAGACCCCCATTTCCCTTTCACAGCACAGACCCCTTTAACCTTCTCCTCTGTACAGCCCCCCTTTTCCGTCACTTACAGCACAACCCCCCATTCCCATTCTCCTCTTTACAGCCCCCATTCTTGTCGCTTACAGCACAACCCCCCATTCCCATTATCCTCTGTACAGCCCCCCTCCTTTTCTGTCTCTTACTGTACAGCCCCCCAATTCCCATTTTCCTCTGTACAGACCCCAATTCTGTCTCTTACAATACAGCCCCCCCAAACAATTCCCATTCACCACTGTACTGCCCCCAATTCCCATTCTCCACTGTACAGCCCCCAATTCTGTCTCTTACAGTACATCTCCCCCCCCCCATTTCCATTATCCTCTGTACAGCCCCCCTCCTTTTCTGTCTCTTACAGTACAGTCCCCTCTCCCCTCTGTACAGAATTTTACGTCTGCAGATTTTGGCTTTGAAATCCAGCCACAGAGTGGAAGCTTAACACCTATATATGAGAGCACAAAATGCTTTCTTCACACCAAATTATCCTCTGCTCATGCTGGTGGGAGCGCTCGATTTTCTTAAAGGAGAAGTGTACAGGAATTGTAATATCCAAAATAAAAATGTATAAAAAACATTTAATCGCTGGGTTAAAGGGAAGAGGAATCCGATATAATGTGTATTATTATTGTATCAATGGCTTGGATAAACCCAAACTCCCCCGAAACCGACAAATCCTCCTGCAGAGTTATGCCTGTCCAGCAATAAAAACGCACAATATATCCACAATGTATCAGTAGTTACCTTGTGTACCATTGATTCCATTGTGTATTATTACATACATTGTGTACCATTGATTCCATTGTGTATTATTACATACATTGTGTATAATGGATTCCATTGTGTATTATTACATACATTGTGTATAATGGATTCCATTGTGTATTATTACATACATTGTGTACCATTGATTCCATTGTGTATTATTACATACATTGTGTACCATTGATTCCATTATGTATTATTACATACATTGTGTACCATTGATTCCATTGTGTATTATTACATACATTGTGTATAATTGATTCCATTGTGTATTATTACATACATTGTGTATAATTGATTACATTGGGTGTCATGGTTACATAGGGTATTGTTACTTACATTGTGTATAATTGATTACATTATATATAATTAATTACAATGTGTGTAATGGATTACATTGTTTATCATTACATATGTTGTGTATCATTGACTACTTTCATGCATTTTATATCAGTGATTACATTGTACGACATTTATTACATTGTGTGGAATTGATTACATTGTATAACATGTATTACATTGTGTATCATTCCTTACATTGTGCATCATTCCATACATTGTGTATTATTGATTACATTGTGCATCATTCCTTACATTGTGCATCATTCCTTACATTGTGCATCATTGATTACATTGTATAAAATTACATTGTGTATTTTTTTTATTACAGTGTGTATTTTTTTTTTATTATATTGTGTATCATTCCTTACATTGTGTATCATTCCTTACATTGTATATTATTGATTACACACAATGTAATACAAGTTATAAAAATGTCATCAATTATACACAATGTAAGGAATGATACACAATATAATAAAAAAAAAATACACACTGTAATAAAAAAAATACACAATGTA